>NC_133497.1:1342654-1371843 GCF_025370935.1 Choristoneura fumiferana | reverse complement strand
ATTTTTTGATCTTGTAACTGACAAACTAATTAATTAGGTATTTCTAGAAATTCAGCCTATTAGTATTATCGTAGCAGCGCACTAAAAGGTTATCTCACGTCTTATATACGTTGATTAAGCGTAGTTTGTTTTTTTAGTTATTATCGAAAAAACCCAGGAGATAAAAATGGCGAATAAAATTGTAACATTTTCTCAGTTTATTGTTCTTCTAAATCAAAATAAAGATAAAAAAGTTATAAAGGCAACGAGAGTAAAGCCGTGGTACTCTAGTGGTTTGATCTCTGACCTCTGAAGCAGATGGTCGTGGGTTCTAGTCCAGGCGAGCATCTCTGAGTTTTTTCGCAATGAAGTAATGTGCCAAATTGCTATTGAATAGCCAAGTAGTTAGAGAACCTGACTAAAACTTGAGGTCCCGGGGTCATATCCCGGTCGAGGCAGAGAGTTGTATAAAAATTACGAATGTTTGTTCTTGAAGATTGGGTGTTTAATAAGTAGCTATTTTTCTATCATCTATATATTATGTTTATCCCACAGGTTTATCCGTTATGTACGCAAACGCAAGTTTTGCCTACTTTGGGACTACGTAAGTCAATTGGTGTCAAGTGTCCCGTGATATTTATTTATTACTTCACAATACAGGATGTCATATTTTCAAAACAAACGTCACTTTGAGAAATTATACTGAAGTGATTTTTCCAACCCTTGTAATAGCATAATGTCACATACAAATACAATGACCAACAGTTTTGAGGAAACTTGTAAGTTCATTATTAAATATTCGGCGGAAAGTGGATTCGATTCATCATCATCATCGTCATCATCAAATCAGCCACAGGGCGTCTACATAATCTGAAAAACTGGCTTGTCGAGCACACATTCTACACTTTTGATGAGTTCCTTAAATTTCAGCCAACGGCTATTATTTACTGAAATTATTTAATTAATTAGTTCTTAGAATATATTAGATTAATTTAACAAAATGACATGTAATAATGATATTACCAATAAAAGAGTATGAGTATCTGATGTGTATTACTGTTTTACCCACCTTGATCCAGTAATAAACGTACAGTGAATCCGAACGGTCGTTTTACTATACTTCATCTGGCGACGTCGCGAAACTACCCACGCAAGAAAATAATCATGTCGTACATCGGATGCCTTACCAATTTTGATTATAAAACCGCAGAATGGTCCATTTTCAAAGGCAGATTAGAGCAGTTTTTTAAAGTAAATAGCTCAATAAAAGATGAAAATAGAAGTGCGGTGTTAATAACGCACCTTTCGGATGACTCGTATCGGCTGGCTCGTAATTTAGTGTACCCGCGCGAACTTAACGAGTTATCGTACACAGAACTCATAGCGGAATTAGATAACCACTTTAAAGCAAAGAAGTGTTCGTTCGCGGATAAAGCAAAATTCTACGGGGCGACCAGAAGTCCAGGCGAGTCATTGGGAGACTGGGCGGCGCGGCTACGGGGGATTGGCAAGTTACTGCTCCCTCGGCAACGCCCTAGAAACGGTACTCAAAGACCGTTTTGTCCTTGGCCTGGGCGCAGGTCCCGAGCGCAGTAAATTGTTCGAGCAAGACGCCGCAACCTTGACTCTGTCGAGAGCACTTGAGATCGCGGAACAAACGGCGGCAGCGGCACAGGCACAAATTGTGGTCGGAGGGGCGGCCAGTGGCAACGGTGGCGGTGTATTTTATCAAGGAGGAACCGGTGTTCCGAGCGGCAAGCGCGGCATACCCTTATCGCGGCGGCGCGGGCGCCGGCAGCGGAGGCGTTCGCCGCGGCAGCGCCAGTGCCGCGGCTCATCCATCGGGCAGCTCCTGGCGTTCGCGCGACGACGAGACCCGTTGCGCAGTGTGCGGAATGAAAAATCATATTGCGGAAAAATGTCGTTACAAAGGTTATAAGTGCGAAAAGTGCGGAGTGAAAGGACACTTGAAAAAAGTTTGCCGCCTAAGATTCCACAACATCCAGGTGGAGGAGGAGCAGCCGGCAGCCCCCTGCGAGGATTGTGAGGAATGTGAACTATATAACTTGAGGTACGACTATTTTGCACCAATTACTGTGAATGTATTGATGAACGAGGTTAAATTAGGAATGGAATTAGATTCCGGGTCTAGTATTTCCGTGATCTCCGATAAATGTTATAACGATTATTTTAGAAATATTCAATTAAATAGTTGCAGTATTAAAATGTGTTTTTACAATGGTCACAAAATAACGCCCTTAGGATTTTTCATTACAAATCTAAAATACAATAACACGTCGAAAGAGATAAAAATATACGTTATACGTAACGGTGGTCCACCGTTATTAGGGCGTGATTTTATGACTAAATTTGGACTTATTTTCACTACGGCGGATAATCATAGAATAATTTGTGATCATTATGAAAACGAAGTAAAATTGTTATTGGACTCGTATGCAGATTTATGGAGTGAAGGCTTGGGCCAATTTAATAAATTTAAAGTAACACTTAGGCTAAAAAGACAATGTTAAGCCAGTATTTTTTAAACCCAGACCAGTACCCTTTGCCCTTAAACATAAAGTCGACGAGGAACTCGAGCGGCTCGTAGGCATGGGCATACTAATTCCGGTAAATTTTTCGAATTATGCAACGCCTATTGTACCGGTTTTAAAGGAAAACGGTAAAATAAAAATTGCAGGTGACTACTCGGTAACGCTAAATAAAGATTTAGTTATCGATAAATACCCTATGCCGCGTATCGAAGAAGTCTTTGCTAAATTAGGAGGGGGAGAAAGGTACACTAAGCTAGACCTGAGCAACGCGTACAACCAGTTCGTGCTGAGTGAGGAGTCCCAGGAGCTCACTACCATCAGCACGCCGCGCGGGCTGTTCAAGTACACGCGGCTCGTGTACGGGCTGGCCAACGCGCCCGCCATCTTTCAGCGCGCTATGGAGACGCTGCTGCTGGGCATCGACGGCGTCAGTATCTGGCTCGACGACGTCTGCGTCACCGGTCCCGACAAAAAAAACTCATTTACACCGACTTCGCGAAGTACTTTTTAGAATGAAAGATGCCGGTTTGAAATTACAAAAGGAAAAATGCGAATTTTTTAAACCGAGCGTAACTTATTTAGGATACGTTATAGATAAAGACGGCTTAAGAACTTGCCCTAAAAAGGTGGAGGCTATTATCGATTCCCCGCGACCCAGCAACGTTTTAGAGGTAAAAAGGTTCTTAGGTATTATTAATTATTATAGGAATTTTATTCCGAGAGCGTCTAGTATTTTATGCCCGCTACATGAACTCCTTAGAGTTGATGCGACATGGAAATGGGGCAATGACCAGGAGAAAGCGTTTACGGCAATCAAGAGTGAACTGGCATCGGAACGCGTTTTGACACACTTTGAGCCGAACGCACGGCTGGTGCTGAGCGTGGACGCCGGGCCTGCGGGGCTAGGCGCCGTGCTGGCGCAAGGGCCCGAGGGCCAGGAGCGGCCGCTCGCCTTCGCGTCTAGGTCGCTTGCCGCCAGCGAGAAGAACTATAGTCAAGTTCATAAGGAGGCTGCCGCTATAGTGTTCGGGGTCAAACATTTCCATCAATACCTATACGGGCGGAGCGAGCCATTTGTGCTAAGGACTGACCATAGACCACTATTAGCCATATTCGGAAAAAAAAAACGGTGTTTCAGTCATGGCAGCGTCGCGTTTACAACGCTATGCGATCTATTTATCTGCTTACAATTATACAATTAATTATATAAGTAGCGATAAAAATATTGTAGCGGATTATTTTTCTAGGGCGCCGTTAGCTGCTAGCGAACCGATAGAATTAGATAGTATAGTTAAAGGTAGCTCGTTTTTAAACTTTTTGGACGACGATATTTTGCCGATATCGTTTGATGATATAAAGAAAGCAACTGCCTCAGACCCCGTCATGCGAACGGTTATGAAATATGTACGGAACGGATGGCCGCGTAAAATAAAATGTAAAAATGTGCAACCGTATTTTAGATGCAAAACCGACCTAGAAATCGAAGACGGTTGCATTCTTCGAGGGCATCGAGTCGTAATCCCTTTTGTGTATCGGGCTAGATTGTTAGAAGAGCTGCACCGAGGACACTTAGGCATCGTAAAAACAAAAGGCGTGGCTCGCGGAAAATTATGGTGGCCGAACTTAGATTCGGACATCGAACGCGTAGTGCTGAGCTGCACGACGTGCAGCGCGCTGCGGCCGGCGCCGCCGCGCGCGCCGCCCGCGCCCTGGCCGCGCCCCGCCGGGCCCTGGCAGCGCGTGCACATCGACTATATGCAGGTGGGGCAGAGGGTATATCTGGTCGTCGTAGACGCATTCAGTAAATGGCTGGAATGTTTACAGATGTGTAAGGAAATCTCAACTAAATCACTCATTGTAAAATTAAAATATTTATTTTCTATGTTTGGGTTACCTAAAACTTTAGTATCGGACAATGACCCCAAAATTAATAGTGAAGAGTTTAGACGTTTTTGTGCAGTTAACGGTATTAAATATCTTAATTCACCCATATATCACCCTTGCAGTAATGGCCAATGTGAAAATTCAGTAAAAATTTGCAAGAAAATGATTAAATGTATTATGACACGAGACAGTAACTTATCATCGGAACGCATCAATGAGCAATTGTTAAGTTTTTTGTTTGAGTACCGCAACAGCGTCCACTGTAGTACAAACGAAACGCCTGCGAAATTAATGCTGGGCAGGGAGTTGCGCACTAAACTCGATTTAATTTCACCCAGTAGTGTAGATAATTGTAATTCTGGGCGACAAAGTTATCGGGATCTCGTAAATTTTATATCGGTCAGACTGTCTGGGCCCGCTGTTTTATTGCGCAAAAGCCTGTATGGCGGGGTAGGTAAAATAACAAGTGAAAAAGGAAATAGAATGTTTACTGTGGACGTTCAAGGTGTAGGCTTGTGCATTCGGCACGTCGATCAGCTGTTGCGATACTCCGGGCGGTCGCTCATTGATGAGTCAGCGCGGCCGCCGCGCCGCCGCCCGTGCCCCGCCCCCTCCCTCATCACCACCGCCGGCGCCACCGTCGCCTGCGCAGGTGCACCAACAAGCGTCTAATGTAACCACGTGCTCAACACCATTGTCAACGTCAATGTCGGACACACATATTAATCTAAATGATAATAATGAAGAAGCTCAAGATGTGTCCGACAATGACTTTTATGAGTGCGCGGATCAGGATATTAGGGGGGAGGAGGTGGTCCGAACGACATCTAACCCGGGCGGGACACGCACGCCCGCCGAGAGTCCCGCGCGCGCTGAGCTGCCTCAGCCGCCGGCGGCTCCGCTGTCTCGGGGTGATAATCGGTCAGACTATAATCCTCCTGTTTTGAGACCCAGGACCAAGAAAGTTAATTATAAGTAAAGATTGTATAATTCATTAGTGTAGTACCTACTGTAAATATTATTTCGTTTGTTGTCAGGTTTCCAGAATAATGTTGGAGGAGTGATGTGTATTACTGTTTTACCCACCTTGATCCAGTAATAAACGTACAGTGAATCCGAACGGTCGTTTTACTATACTTCAGTATCCCATAAACTCCACAAACTAACGGTATATCTGAGCGGTCTGTTAGAACAGTCAAGGTCGGCCAGTCACATCTCCCAATCTCGCAGAATATACTCAGCAGCAGAAAATTTGACCCACTCTGCATACAAAATTACCTATATTACTGCATACATTTGTGGGCCAGATTTTCTGCCGCTCAGTATATTTATCCTAATAGTGTTGCATACAGACCACCGTCCATCATCATCATATCAGCCGTAGGACGTCCGCTGTTGGACATAGGCCTCCCCCGTAGACTTCCAGTTACTTCGGTTGGAAGCGGCCTGCATCCACCGTGAACCCGCGGCCTTTAACTATGTCATTCGTTCATCTCATTGGTGGACGTCCTACGCTGCACTTGCCGATCCGCGGTCTCCATTCGAGAACCTTCCGGCCCCAAAGAACATCTAGATTCGATTAACTAACTTCAATTCTTTTCACAGTTATTGCGTCAAGGAATACGGAAGTTTTTGGGGCGGTTTATAAGTTAAGGGAGGGTACAATTAATTATACATTTGTAGGATAAAAAACAGGACCTACATTTATGCAAAAATGTTTAAAATATTAATTTATTTGCCAATAAAGAGTTACAGCATTACAGTAAAAGCAATGCGCTGTAAAATTAAAATTATAATTGTATAAAAAAAATAGTATTTATTGTACACAATATTGTAGGATAGAAATTCATGAATTTGTTACATTGAATAAAAAAAATAGTTATATCAGGATTTTTATCCTTGCTTCCCTAAAGCAACGGAAGACCACGCCCTCTGGCCAGAAATTGGAGTGCAGGAACATCTGCTGGTGCTTAGCCAGCAATATAAATATAGGTAAAAAACCCATTATATATAGGTAAAAAGCCATTTTTGCATAAAGTAAGTAGGTAGTGTATAGAATGGACATGGAATGACGTCTTTTTCCTAATTACCAACGTTAGCTTGGTGCGTAACGATGCCTATAAAAATATGTAACATATTCAATCATAACTTTATATAACGATCATCTGTTCTACTATTAAAACATTTAACATAGTACCTAATAATTATACTTTAAGTTTAATTCATATTTTTGATAATGAACATTTCGATGGCAGCAAAGTAGATACGGACATCTACATTTTTTCAAAAATGCTTTTTTTACAAAAATAACTTATTTCAACCATATCTATAAGTCTGTTAAAAAAATATTTCAAATTTCAAAATAATGAAGAAAATTTGGCACGTAAAAGAAAACATCTACACTAGCTTTTGAAAAAACATCGCAGTAGAAACGGACATTTGAATTTATCCGCTTTTACTTCGGAGCTTTGACAGGGTGCTTGTGACGTCAATAAAGTCACATGCCACTTGTCCGTTTATACGTCATACTTTTTGCATATGTCTCAATCTACAAATTTATTATTTCTAATTTCTATGAGGAAATTATTTGTTTTTGTTAAAATATTTAAACAAATAGATATATTACTTAACATTGGTTTCATACACTTGTTTGTTTTTTTTATTTAGACAACAAATGAATTAAAATTCTTAACCTAAGTAAGTACTTAAGTTTCTATTGCTTGCAGCTTACCGCTTTTTGGAAACGACACGTCTGAACAGATTTTGACTGATGATGACGAGCAAACTGTTTTTTTTCCTAATAGGTATAGAAGGAGTAGAATATCGATTATACTATTCATCATCAGCCAATAGCAGTCCGGACATAGGCCTCCCCCATAGACCGCCATTGCGCCCTGTCTTCGGCTAGACACATCCAGCTTTTACCACCAGCCTTTCGCAGATCGTCCCTCTACCTGAACGGAGGGCGTCTTGGACTACGTTAGCCGAGACGCGGTCTCCACTCAATATCTTCAGCGGTTGTCGGTGCTTCAACAGATATGACCCAGCCCACTGCCACTTCAAGTTGTTAATTCTATGAACTATGTCGATGACCTTAGTTCTGTGTCGGATAGTCTCGTTGCGGATTTTATCCTTCAGAAAAACTCTGAGCTTAGCTCGTTCCATAGCTGGCAGAGCCGCGTTTCAGCTCCGTATGTCATGACGGGTAGGACTTACTGGTTAAAAACTTTCGTTTTCAGACATTACGGTATAATTGACGAAAAAACTCGACATAATTTTCTGAATGCTGCCCAGCCCAGCTGAATCCTTCTCTTGGCCTCCTTCTCAAAGTTGTGTTCTACCTAAGGCTACTGTTACATTATGCTCGTTATTAGCATGCTAATAAGCATGCTAGTACCTGCTGTACCTGTATGACACAGAAAAAGCATGCTTAATAGTAGCAAGCCGTGGTGGCCGAGTGGTTTGACCTATCATATGGCCTCTCAAGCAGAGGATCGTGGGTTCAAACCCCGGCACGCACCTCTGAGTTTTTCGGAATTCATGTGCGAAATTACATTTGAAATTTACCACGAGCTTTACGGTGAAGAAAAATAGTGAGGAAACCTGCACAAACCTGCGAAGCGATTCAATGGTGTGTGTGAAGTTCCCAATCCGCACTGGGCCCGCGTGGGAACTACAGCCCAAGCCCTCTCATTCTGTGAGTAGGCCTGTGCCCAGCAGTGGGACGTATATAGGCTGGGATTATTATTATTATAATAGTAGCACGTCCATATGCACACATGATAGTAAGTAGCATTTGCTGAATAGTAGCATGCTTTCGTGCTAGTAACTAGCATGTGTTGGTACCTTAACTGCAAAATCAGGCCGAGGTATGTGTACTCCGAAACAACATCAAGAAGATTTCCACTAACGATGACGGGCCTCTGATCCATGTGGCCATTGATGTCAATTTTGGTATTATCCACATTCATTATAGCATTATATTGTTTATACTAATAGTACATAAGTACTGTTTTATTTTTACAGTTTATATTGTTTTGTTTTGGATATATTTTGTACGTAATTTTATTACTTGTACCTACTGTTGATTTATTTAATTTATTAGTGTAAAACTATAAAAAATAAATTAGTTTTTGAGTACGTAAAAACAATTATGAGTAAACAAAAATAAAACAAAAAATATTTTTTTTATTTAACACATATTTTGGGGGTTTTTAACGAAATAAATGAATTTATATGATAGACAGCGATGAGGTTGAGTGGTAGATAACTCATTTAATAATATGAATAAAATGATTAATGCAAAGTAAATAAAGACATCTACAAAATTTTATCAAAAAAAGGGTGAATAGGTACTCGTTACATGTTGTTTAGATTATCTCTAAACACTCCTCTAAGTTTTACCGGAGATTCTTACCTTAGCTTATTCGTTTTTTATAACGGAAAAGGCGTTTGTTTCATTACAACGCATAAACGGATATCAGGCAGATGTCTTCCTCTACGTTTAAGCTCTTTCAAAGTAAAAAAAGACATCTACAATTTTTCATTAAAATAATGTTATAGAAATAAAATCTGTTGAACAATCACCAAAGAACATTATTTTAATGCATCATAGAAAATTTCATGGTAATCAGTCCATTAATCTCAAAGTAGTCATTATTTTTGACTAAATACGCTCTCCTGTAAAATAGCTATTTTGTAGATGTCTTCTTTTACTTTGCTGCCATCGATTTGATATGTTTGTGTTACCTAATGCACAGTTAGAATAAAAATATTATTCTAGTGTTACTACCTATTCACATAAAATGAATTTCTGCCGGGAAAGTAGGTTAGGTTAGAACTCTTATGTAAAACGAACTGCTGTTTGAAAAACTGATTAAACTAATCAAATAAAACGCAAGTTGTACAAAAAATACTTATATTTTAGCATTAATATTCAGGCGTTAAAATCACAACAAATATTATGCAATAACAATATATATCACTTGTTATATAATTTGATTTATATAATGATTTGCCATATTTTGATCAAAAACAGATAGGTGCTGCTCACGATGGTATTTTGAGCTAACGTCAGCTCTACTCTTAATATAATAATAATAAACCATTTATTCCAGGCATCACGGCCCATACAATAAATACCTTAAAGACTAACATATTATAATTAATTAAAAACACAATATTTAAAACTAATTAATTATTAATAATTAAAATAGCTTAACTAATAGAATAAGAATAGGGTAAAAATAATAATATTTCATTTAGGGCCTGTTTCACCACTTGTCGACTAACTTTAAGTGACGGATATCAGTGATGCCGTCTCTGTTTGTTTTGTCCGAATAAACAAAGACGGCCTCACTTTTATCTGACACTTAAAGTTAGTCAACAAGTGGTGAAACAGGCCCTTAGTTTGTCAGTTAGACTTCAAAAAATATTGAACACGTATCTTTTCTAATAACAAAAAATGAAAAAGAAGCGTCAAAGTTCGGTAGTGGGGGACCGTGGTGACACTCCTTACTAAAAAGTGCACTAAAGTGTGACGTCACATAAAACTTTAACCGGCTATATCTTCGGCATTCAGTCAAAGTGAAAGTCTTTATTAAATTGAGGCTATAACAAGCACTTTTTATCAATGTCAAAAATAAATCTACCATCGGTTCTATTGTGGCCTAGACGAGCGTGGTCTAAAATCATTACCCTATTTTTTAAAATCGAACCAAAGGACTAATTAATTACATATTTTTAGTTATCTAACCTTACGCTTAAAAAGTTACAATTGCACATTTTGTACATTTTATACTATTGCTAGTCATCAATACATAGTATTACCACATTTTGTACTATTCAGCTATCCCTTAAGAATTGTTTAAAAAAGTACGTGTTCCTTAATAAACGCGGCGTGGTGCTGGATGTGGGTAAGGATGGTGAACGTGTCGACGTTGCATTTATGCACAAGGTCGTACGGTGCAGGAGCGACCACGCCGCGCAGGTAGTAGCGCTGGACGCCTCGCTCCACGCTGGGGAAAGCCAGCCCCCCGCCGCTGTCTCCTCGGCACACCCCAGTACCTGCGAGAGAAGGCATATTGTAAGGGAACGAAGCCATACTATACCATAACCATACTATACACTATACCATAGTACGTAGCCATACTATGAAGCCATACTACGTGATCCTTCATTTCACAATTTTTTACCCCCTCCCCTCCACGGTGACCACCAGTAGTATATGCCAAGATTATACCTAACCCCCTAGTTTTCATGTAGTAATTATTCATAAGTATATATATCCGTTTTGATTAATACGGCGCTTGCCGTGTTGCACCAAGAATACGTGCATATCTATTATTATTACAAGTGAAAAAAATATTATTAAAAAGAAGTTAACTCAACTACGGAAAGGGCGTCAAAAACTTGCAAGATTTGACCTTTTCAAACATACACTGAACGTTGAATAAAAGCTTGTAAAAAGAGAACTTGCCGTTCTTGATGCCAGCACAGAACTTGTCACTGGTGATGTACGGTCTGAACGCATAGGGCACTTCTGCGATGCACTTTTCAACATCGACATACGGCAGTTCCGCCGTCCACAGCACCGGAGAAGCGCTACCGTCCGCCGATGTCAGTCCCCAACCGGAAATCTGTGGTTAAGTTTTAAAATTGAGTACCTAGTCTCTTCGGTGGGTTGGGTAGTTACACACGTTTAAACAATAAATAAGTATCTCATTTTATCTTGCCTTGTCTTGTCTCGGCTTGTCTCGTCTCGTCTCGCCTTGTTTTGTCTCGTCTCGCCTTGTCTGGTCTCGTTTCATCTCATCACTTCTCATCTCGTCTCATCTCATATATAACTCTCAAATATAACATCTCAAATATAACTCTAGACTGTCATTGTAACTGGAAGGAACATGTTGAAGGAGTATGTAAAAAGATTGGTAAATTCGTATTTGCATTGTGGCGAATTAAACAAACTGTATCGGAAAAAACAGCTCTAATGGCCTATCACGGCTACATTCAATCAGTTTTGAGATACGGCATACTTATGTGGGGAAACTCTGTTAATGCAGACCGGGCTTTTGTAGCACAAAAAAAATGCGTCAGAACGATAGGCGAGATTGGGTATCGAGAAACATGTAAAACTCTATTTATTAAACTTAACCCCTGTCTCTACATATACGAGGCCGCTATATTTGTAAAACTCAATACTGAGCTGTTCCTCTCGGCAGACAAGCCAACAAATAGACCCCATAGACGATACCAATTAGTACTACCTAAACATAGGTTGGTTCTAAGGAAAAAAAGTGCATACTATATGTGTATTAAAATTTATAATAAAATTCCTGCTACATATAAAACATTATCCAATACCGAATTTAAGGCGAAACTATACAAATTCTTATGTAATGCCTGCTTTTACAGCATTGATGAATTTTTTAGCTATAAGTTTTGATTTGACATTTAAATACATAAAATTTAGAAAATTATTGTAATGATGAGTATAATGATAAAAATATAATAATATTACAATTAAAATTAAGTTCTACCCAATTGTATTCCAAATATACTTGACATGTATGGTTGCTGTTAAATTTAAATGATGACGGCAATTCTATGCTATTTTGACACTTTAATCTACTGTTCTGTCTTCAATCTCTAATTTTCACATGCCTGATGGCCGAACATATTACGGATCGCTAATAATACTGTACCTACCTTATGTATATGTACCATGTGTTCTGTGAATAAATATTCATTAAAATATTCATTCATTCATTCATCTATTTTTTCATTTATCAACATTACAGTGGCCGGTGGCAAACAACGTTTACAAATGATCAATTCACAAACGACGTGTCACAAACCACTTTATATCACAAATCATCATTTGATAAATCATCAATTAAAAAATGTCCATTACCCTAGCAACTCATTTTTCAAACTAGTTATTTTACAAAACATCAATTTTTAAATGATTATTTGACAAACTATTTACATAACGTGTTTAAATTGGTAGGATTTGGTTCTCGTGGCTCGTTTTTGTTTCGCTTTCCTTAAGGTCGCAGTTCTAACCTAACCTAACCTAACCAACTATAGGTACTGACAGTAATTAGTTTTTCCATTGGTCGTAATTCTAACCTAACCTAACCTACTGTACTGGCAGCAGTTTGTTTTTTCTTAGGGTCGCTGTTCTAACCATACCCAAACCAACTTTACTGGCAGAAGTTAGTTTTTCTTAGGGTCTCAGTTCTAACCTTACCTAACCTATTTCTTAACCAAGTTAACCTGAGCTGCATTTTATTAAACGATTTTTGCCAAACGTTGATTTGACAAACGTGGTTTACTGGTTTTGCCAAATGACGAAAATAATAAATGAATAGTTTGCCAAATAATGATTTACCGTCCCTCCGAACATTCATCCTAACACCGACGTTTGTTTTGCAGGATTCCACGAAGATAAAAGCTTATTCCATCGTGCCGGTTGACATTTTAAACCTACTGGAAGGTAAAGTAGAAGCAAGACGACGCAGAGTAGGTAAAGCCAAGATTCACCAATTTTCATCAGGTGAAGGAGAAAGTGCGGGTCGTGTCGTATAAGGAAACCAAACAGCTGAACAAAGACCTGCGAAGTGGCGGTTACTCTACCGACAAGAGCGTAGCTATTAAATTTAAGAAGACAAAAGAAAAAAATCGTTTCCAATATTTTTTGAAAACCTAACTTGTGAACTAGGTAAATAACTTCTAAGGAGCCTACTTACAAAAAAGGAAGGAATCTTATTACCCTTCCTGAATTTGAGTTTTGCAGCTGATTCTTGTCAAATTCTGGGCTGAAGTCGATGCATACGGGCCGGATGTACGTGCGGTAGATCACCGGAGTCGACATGAAGACCAGCGCGATGTCCTCCTGGTAGTGCCCTGCTTCACCCAGATAGCGAACCGGAATCTTAATCTCACTGACCTGGAATAAAACTCACTGATATATCATTTTTTGCAGTAACCACTGATATAATTTACTTTTGCAGAGGTCCATATCAATGAACAAAAATATTTTCGTTGCTCACCCGCGACCTTATGATAGCTAAACTTTATTCAAGGTATGCGTGTTCATGCAGTTCCTCCACCTCCACACTGTAAGAACACTGTTAGAGTTAGTCTAACATCTGGTAGCATGGTGTACGGTTGTGTTGCTCTGAACATGAGCTCTGGTTGAGTTCGAAATGCGTCAGCGTAGTGTGGTGCTGATAGATGGGTTTGCGTGATTTATGTGTGTTCTTAGTTCTTGCAGTACAGTGTGAAGGTGGAGGAACTGCATGAACACGCATATTGTTTAATAAACCTTCGAATAGTGACTGCTACCAAGGCCGTGGCTTATTTGCTCTTCTGTGCAGCATTATGTCTAGAGAACAATTCATGAAAAACATACCTCAATGAAACCGACTTCGATGTATGACGCTCGCTAAAGTCCGTAAAGCCGCAATAGTCCGCACCGCCACTTCACTAGCTAGTTTTTAGGCGTATAAAGTTTGTTATTATTTACACACAAAACTATTTACAATGTCTACAATCACAATGAATATTTATTTTACAAAACTGAGCACAACCGCAATAATATATATCCGCCGAGAGTTTTTTTGAAGTCTGGCTGACTGCCGCCTTTTTTTACGATCGAAGGCGCGCGGCAAAGGACTTGCGCCAATCAGCCACCGACAGCAAAGAGGATGCAAATCAAAAAATTGTTCGCCATCCAAAATACTTGCACATATTTCCCCCCAGAACCAAGCCGAGCATTAGTTAACAGTCACCATCTAAAGGCAAAATACACAATTTTGATACCGGCCTAAGTAATGTACCGTTTTGAGTTTTGAGCTCGACTACTCGAACTGTTCCGTCCTGTCCAGGCAATAGTTTTATAATCCGACCACGTTTCCATTGCAAAGGAGGGTAATTATCTTCTTTTATTAAGACTAAATCGTTGACTTTAGGAGCAGACAAACGTGAAGTCCATTTAGGACGTTGTTGTAACGTATGCAGGTATTCATTTCGCCAACGAGACCAAAAATGTTGAGACATTTTTTGAATTTGTTGAAAACGCGATAACCGATTAAAATTTGTTTCTTCAAATGGATATTCTGGCAATGATACAAGAGGTTGACCGATTAAAAAATGACCGGGTGTTAGAATTTCCAAATCAGCTGGGTCCGAACTCTGAGGACAAAGCGGCCTGGAATTCATGACAGCCTCTACTTTGGTGAAGAATGTACTCAGCTCCTCAAAGGTGAGTCGTCTTTCCCCGAGTACACGATGCATATGGGTCTTTGCTGACTTAACGGCCGCTTCAAATAATCCTCCCATGTTAGGGCTGCTGGGAGGGTTAAACAACCAGGTTATATTACTTTGCGACGATTGACGTTCTATTTCAGAATGATTATCCCTTAAAAATATGTACAACTCCTTCAAATACTTGTTTGTCCCAACAAAGTTAGTTCCGCAATCAGAGCGAATCAAGGATGGAAGACCTCTTCGAGAGACAAATCTAGATAAAGTTGCCACAAATCCTTCTACTGAAAGTTCCGAAACTACCTCTAAATGTACCGCCTTTGTAGCCAAACACACGAAAATACACAAATAGCATTTTTGAATCCGAGCACCTCTCAAAACACTGCTTTTAATGAGAATGGGTCCCGCAAAATCTGTCCCAACTCCTTCAAAAGCACGTGAAGATCGAACACGGTCAGCTGGCAAGTCAGCCATAAATGGTTGATGTTGCCGTGGATTAGCTTTAAAACATGTCACACATTTAAATGTTACGCTCTTAGTTAAATATCGCATGTTTAATATCCAGTAATTACGAGACAAAATTGCTGCCAGCGTATTGGCTCCTACATGACAGAATATTCTATGGTAATGTTCAACCAATAATACTGTAAACTTATTTTTAGCGGGAAGCAGAATGGGATGGCGCGCCGTATAGGGCAAATCCGAATGACATAAACGCCCACCTACGCGAATCAATCCGTTGTCTAAAAATAAGTTCAGTTTTTTTAAGGAATCTCGAATAGGTTTTCCTGCGGTTAAATCTGCAATATAGTTATCAAAATGTATTCTTTGAACCATACTTATTAAATTAATAACAACCATACGACGTTCCAAGACAGGATTTTTGTTGACATTAGTCCGCTTTCGACAAGCATTTATAAAACGGTAAACATAAATCGTTACGTTTATTAGTTTTACGAATGAACTGTAACGACTTAATAAATCAAATCCTTTTTCGGAAATCGTAACATTGATGGATTTTGACCGTATTCCCGGTAATACAGTAGATATTTCCGTTTTTTTATCATGAGGCCACAATTCACGAGCCTGGCGTAACCACTCTGGGCCCCACCAAAGTTGATGCTCCAGTAGCTGAGCTGCAGAACATCCTCGTGAAGCTACATCTGCACAATTTAAATCCCCTGGCACGTGTCTCCAAACCATAGGCAATTTTTTATCTTTAATTTGTGATACTCTATTGCCTTGAAAAACTTCCAATTTATGAGGAGGAACGTGCAACCAAGCTAAAACGATAGTGCTGTCACACCATCCAATAACGTCCGAAAATACAAATGATAACTCGCTCAAATATCTGTACACATGTGATAACAAGTTAACAAGCAAGACAGCACCATTTAACTCCAGTTGCGGTATAGTCAACTTAGTTTTAAGTGGAGCAACACGAGATTTAGCTGTAACCAAGCGAACCATAACTCCTCCATCATCATTTTCCGATCGTAAATATACCGCAGCTGCATATCCGCAGGACGACCCATCACAAAAACCATGTAAAGAGAACATTTTTTCATTATTAGATTTTAAGCAACGTGGTATCGAAACGTTCTTTAAATTCGGCAAATCTGAAATTATGGCCTTCCATTTCGTAACTAAATTTTTGGGTGCAGGTGTGTCCCATTCAACATGTTTAGCTCCGTCACTCAATAATTCCTGTAAAAGTAATTTAATCCGAAACACCACAGCACAAATCCATCCCATTGGATCAAATAATTTCGCCAAAGACGACAAAATGCTACGTCGAGTGACTTTTGATTGTTCAGACGGTAAGTTAATCCTGTAAGTGAAACTATCTGTTGAAGGGTTCCATTGGATGCCTAGCACCTTGATAAAAGTAGAATCCGTATCATCGTCAAAAGAACGAGGAGTTTCGCAATGATCTTTTGGAAAGTCAGATATCAAGCAAGGTTCATTTGATGCCCATTTTCTTAATTCGTAACCAGCAGTTTTCATAAGCTGTATCAGCTCATTCATGATCTCTCGAGTTTCTTGAATAGAATCTGCACCTCCATTAATATCATCAACATATGAATTTGCTAACAAAATCTTTGCCGCTCTTGGATATCGTTCCTGCTCATCAACTGCCAACTGATGAAGACTACGAATTGCCACATAGGGACTTGATTTTAACCCATACGTATTTGTAGTCAGTTCAAAAATACGAATCGGTTCCGAGCGATTCCATCTCCAAAGAATCAATTGATATTTTCGATCCTCGGGGTGGATCCAAGTCATCCTAAACATCATTTTCACGTCAGTTGTAAACACAAACAGTGGAACCCGAAAATTTAAAATAATTTTAGTTATATCATTTTGTAGTTTCTCTCCAGAAAATAAACAATCGTTCAAGCTAACCCCACTAGTTGTTTTTACACTGCCGTCAAAAACTACACGTATCTTTTCAGTATCGCCCGAATTTTTGAATACTCCATGATGCGCAAGAATGTAATGTTCTTGGCCCGAGTCAATATCAAACTGCGAGGGCTGCATGTGCCCGAGGTTCATATACTCACGCATAAATTCAACATACTTTTCTTTAAATTTAGGCTGAGTACTCATACGCCTTTCTAAACACATTAACCGACGAACAGCAATTTGCTTAGAATCACCTATAGTCGCGTGACCAGGAACTAAAGGTAACCGAACCATATATTTACCGTCCGAACCGCGAGTCACCGATTTAACAAACAATTGTTCACAGATCACATCCATTGGATCTTTTATCGAACCCATAGATGGTGGTTCCTCCGCCTTCCAAAATCGTTCGACCGCTTCTACTAAAGAAACACCCGAAAAATAATCTACACTACGAGGTAACGTACCGCTTTCATCACCACGTATTGGCCCAAAGAGAGCAAAATCAAATATAGTATCAATAGCGTAAGGACCGCCGGGCCGCAAAGTCACCTTGTTACCTTCAATAATTTCACCGAGAATATCACAACCGAATATAATGTCCACCCTGGACATATGACCGAAACCGCTATCCGAAATACCTACCATGCTAGAAATACCGAGCCGAGCCGCAACATACGTGGTAGGTAATTTTAAAACAACCGCGTTTACCGACATAAAAGTATTCACATTACGTTCCGACCGAAAATTAATTGTGACAATATGGTTGCCACCTTTTGATTGAGTACCACCTATACCTGTCAACGGTGTCACAGAGTAATGTTTCTTCAGCCCCAACAGATTAACAAAATCACTCCGAACAACTGAGACTTGTGAACCTAAATCTAACAAAGCCCGTGCTTTAACAAGTTCACCACATGCTGAAACAATATTTACAATTACTGTAGGTAAAATAACATCTTCTGCTAATACCGGATCCGTTGAAACACTACTTGTGACTAGTTGCTATTCAGAGTTATCGCAAGTTGGTGCGGGTAATTCGCGCACAGAGCACGCGCACTGGCACTGCGCAGCGGGGCCCGCCGCCGCCGCCGCCGCCGCCGGCACCTGCGCCGCGCCGCTCAGCACCGCGCAGTTGCCGGCGCGCACGCCCCCGCACTGTGTGCGCCGCAGTGGTTGCTCTTGTGGCTCATGAGACTGAATCACATTCCGTTGCGGATTCATGTCGATGGAACAAATTAAATAATTATGTCCAACATTACCGCAACGTGCACACGGGATAAATTGCTTGCACATTACCGCTGAGTGATTACCGAAACATCTGAAACACAGATTGTTATTTCGCACCCAAGACTTTCGGTCAGTAGGAGAGCCTTTTTTAAATTTAAAACAATCTTGCAATGAATGATTCATTGAACAGAATGCGCACCGTTTTTCTGCGAATCGATTATTATTGTCACTAATATTATATGTATTCAATAGTTTCGTCATTGAATCAAATGAATTGGCTGTGTCAATAAAATGACATTCGTTTTGCAAGAAAACCACTAGTTCATCAAATCTTGGTAAATTTTCTTTCAGTCCACCGTATGTTTGCTCAAAACGCGTTTTTAACTCCAACGGCAACTTTGTTAATGCAATATGCAGTAAAAGATAACTCCATTCATCAACTGGTAATCCAAAACTTTTCAATGCCTGAGTGGATTCGAGCAAAGGATTCAATATGTTAGTTCTTAATGCGTTATGATTCCTCAATGGTGGTAGATTCAAAATACGCGAAATGTGGCGATCGGACAACAAACGCTTATTATGATAACGCGAGGTAAGAATTTCGAGTGCCGTGGCAAGAGATAAAGCCGTCATAGGTAAGTGCTGAATCAACGACCTCGGTTCATTTTGTACATGAGAAATTAAGTAATGGAATTTCTCTGTGTCAGATATATCTTTCCTTGATAACACTAACGAGGAATATAAGCTATAAAAGCTGACCCACTGAAAGATATCACCGTCAAACTGAGGTAAATTAATCTGAGGCAGGCGCGGAGCAGGCGCCGCCGCCTCTTGTGCCGCCGCCGTGGCCGCCGCGCCGTTGCTACTAATATCCACAGAAATCGGCAGCTCAGCTGATTTGGCATCACACTCGTTATATTGTAAAGTAGCGTTCCGGTACTGACTATCATATTCCTTTATTTTTTCCTCGTCTGACTCAACCTCTAGTAAGCCTTCATATGCCATTGTCAAGTTATTAAAATGAGCCTCTAATTTTCGTAATCGCGCGGCTAAAATACTCGAATTAAAGTCAGGCGACTTAATCATTTCGACAGAAGCTTTAAACCAATCGCATTCTAATTTTAATTTTACTTCACAAGCTTTGATTTTTGCCATTTTGAATTTAGAACGCAAGCGTCAGCCGGGGCCGGCCGTGTCCACGCTTAAAACAAATGACTGTCGAATGCAATGAAAGAATTACTAAATTATTCCGCAAAACTAAAATAAGTATTCACACAAAATATTATTTCAGTGTTTTGAATCTAAATAAAACGAAAAAAGCTGTCTAACACCGTTTTTATACAGATAACTTTTATTTAAAACTAACCTAAACTGCAACAGAACGAAACAAAACTCCGAGCGACGATGGACCAAATATGTTTAATAAACCTTCGAATAGTGACTGCTACCAAGGCCGTGGCTTATTTGCTCTTCTGTGCAGCATTATGTCTAGAGAACAATTCATGAAAAACATACCTCAATGAAACCGACTTCGATGTATGACGCTCGCTAAAGTCCGTAAAGCCGCAATAGTCCGCACCGCCACTTCACTAGCTAGTTTTTAGGCGTATAAAGTTTGTTATTATTTACACACAAAACTATTTACAATGTCTACAATCACAATGAATATTTATTTTACAAAACTGAGCACAACCGCAATAATATATATCCGCCGAGAGTTTTTTTGAAGTCTGGCTGACTGCCGCCTTTTTTTACGATCGAAGGCGCGCGGCAAAGGACTTGCGCCAATCAGCCACCGACAGCAAAGAGGATGCAAATCAAAAAATTGTTCGCCATCCAAAATACTTGCACACATCATATCTTGCGTAAACTTCGCGGATGCGCAAAGAAATGAGTTTATAGTTGGCGCAGAATGTCGCTGCACGCGGAGCAATAAAAAGTGCGAGCACAGTGGAGCATATCGCGCGCTCACTCGCACTTATGGGTCTTAGGAAACGCGTAGTGAAACACAACGCGCGTATCGATATTTTATCGATAAATGTTTACAAGATTAAAATAGAACAATATTCTCAGTCTTAATATTCACAGTTTTAATGTTGTTGTGAATACAAAGTGAATACAAAGAGTATTTGTACTCTAAATAAAATACTCTTTGTATTTGTATTGTACACCAGAAATAGTAAGCGATACAGATACACAGCACAGAGAAAATGACAAGGTAAGCAATAGGCGGCCTTATCGCTTAAAGGCAACACACACAAAGCGTGCGCGGGTCGGGTCGTGTCCGCCGCGTGAGCCGCGCGGTTCGTTGTATTCACACAGAGAGCGGGTTGTGACGGTTTTTGCCAGTTTAGTGACTTAGTCCCTAGAAGTGACGACTTTTGCTTAAATCTTAGCGACCGCAAAAAGTTTTGACGACAAAAATGGTTTATCTGGCGACTTTTGGAGTACAAATTAAAACAGTTCTAGAACCAATAATAGATACGACATTTTTGTCAACTCGACACAGAATTATACAGTGCCGCGAGAATCCGCGAGATATATGTGGAAAACGACAAACGCGCTTGCGCACCAAGGTCAAACTTTATTTACTTACTTAACTAAATCCAATTTATGTAATGATGGGCGATGGATGAAGTTTTTAAAAGTGGCTGATTTTTTTTATCGACAGGAATAAGCTTATACTAGTCAATGGAAAAAAATATGAGATTTTTCTGTAGTACCAATTAATTAAAAAAATAAAATACTCAGATTTTATTCTCGCCAAAATGAACTAGCTACCGCTCATGAATACGGATTTTTAGGTTCCGTAGCCAAAATGGCAAAAACGGAACCCTTATAGTTTCGCCATGTCTGTCTGTCTGTCTGTCCGTCGGCGGCTTTGCTCATGGACTGTCAATGCTAGAAAGCTGTAATTTTGTACGGATATATATGAAAACTATCCCGACAAAATGGTAAAATTAAAAATTAAAAAAACATTTTTTTTTTTTTGTAAAGTAGGGCTTTTTTCTCATCCAAACCTATAGTGTCAGGGGTCTTATAAATTGAAACCATTAGGGGGTTACTAAGACGATTTTTCGATTCAGTGATTTGTTTGCGAAATATTCAACTTTAAAGTACAAATTTTCATTAAAATCGAGTTTTAGGGGTTTTTAACTTAAGCTTTAGAGATAAATATTTGAGAGTTGGTAACTCTGCGCTCGCCCGCGCGCTGCTTGTGACGACGGGCGACGGGCACGGGCCGCGCACGACCCGCCCGCGCCCGCGTTTGTGTGAAGGCGTCCATATACCGCCATGCAAATACGCCCGTGGCGGGCCAGCGCACGACCCGCGCCCGCTCTCTGTGTGTGTTGCCCTTAAGAGCGATCTCTCATTCTCTTTTATTATGAAAAAATGATATTCTGCCAAGTTTCTTGTGGCGCATTCTTCTTGGCAATGATGGTCTTTCCGAAAGCGCTGGTAGTTTAAAAAATGACGTGTAAAAGTGCTCATTGCGGCCTATTTACTGAGTAAATGAATTGAAATTGAAATTTGATATTTCAAATTCCAATTCATTTTATATCAATAAAACCAAAAGGACGTTGAATGTAAAGACAATAACGCGACTCAAAACTGTGGGACTGTAATAGTACATTGTGTCTTAAGGGCGGTAAATAAGGAATTACGAACGAGAGTCTATTAGAAGCCCGAAGTCGAAGACTGAGGGCTTTAATGAGTCGATGTTCGTAATTCTAGTACCGCCCGTGCGACATACAATGTTTTTCATCACATTTGCGAGTAAAATTGTATATTTGTAAAAGAAAAACTAATATTTTTTCAAAAATTGCCGATACCGCTGACTACGCTCTTGGCAGCGCCAGCCTCCGCGCCGCCCCACCCCACGCAGCATGTGCCCGACGTGCTCCTGCAGGCCAGCACGACCAGCACGCCATGCAGTATCACACTCATTTACCGACCTTGGGCTTCATGACAACAAAATTAGTACGGGCAATGACTCATTTACCGACCATGGGTTTCATGACAAGCACATTAAGGTCGAGGGTTTTATTTGGGGGGTTGCAACCAAGGTAGCCTGCATGTAGCGACACTGTTTACGAGCAAGTGTGATGAAAACAATTATTCAGACTTTTACATTAACAACTGACAATTATTAACATTCCCAAAGCACCACAATCGGTTGTGCAACATCTGGTGAACGGATGTGTTGCTTTGAGGATGAACTCTGATTGAATTTGAAACGCGTCGGCGTAGTTTGGTGGTGCTGGTAGTAAAGTTTGTGTGATGTCTGTCGGACGCCAGCGTCTCGTTAACGCCCGCGCAGCGTCGACGCGGCGTCACTAGCGTTTGTCGAACGTCAGCGTCTTGTCAGCGCTCGCACAGCGTCACTGCGACGGACAGAGCGCGACGCAATCCACCGCATTTCAACAGCCTCCTGTAAATGATGGATGCAGGCGCTGGATTTATTGAGGGCGAAAGTAAAAGAAAT
Source organism: Choristoneura fumiferana (assembly GCF_025370935.1). Taxonomy (NCBI): domain Eukaryota; kingdom Metazoa; phylum Arthropoda; class Insecta; order Lepidoptera; family Tortricidae; genus Choristoneura; species Choristoneura fumiferana. The sequence goes on along the minus strand of NC_133497.1, from coordinate 1,349,034 downwards.
GGGTCGAGATAGTGATGTGCTTAGGGTGCAGGTACATGTGCGCGTCAGTCGGCTGTTAGAGGGCAACTGAATCAAGGCAGCAAGGTGACACACACACATACATGTTCCCGCGCACACACGTTTATTTTACGTACAAACAGAGGCAAACAAACAGGTAAGTACCTTCATTTTTTCTCAACTATTATATATATAAACTACCCTAATTTAATTTCGAGGTTTTTTTTTTGTTTTCAGGTGCAGCGCTGCGCGTCGTCTACACTCTCCCCCCCATTGTCCGTCCAGGACAATCTTCATCTGATGTGGGGAGCAGGGCTACGCGAGTCACTGGTCTGGTAAGTATTCCAGTCTTCGTTCTGACGTCTACAATGCGTATGCGGCCGTCGGCGCCAGGGTGGACGTTCTCTATCAGTCCCCTTGGCCATGTATTTCGAGGCGAGGAGGGATCTGCAATAAAAACGACGTCTCCTTTTTGCAGTTGATGACCATCCTGGTACCATTTTTGCCGTGGTAATAGAGTCGGGAGCACCTCGCGAACCCAACGCCGCCAGAACATATCAGTAAGTCTTTGTGCAATCCGCCACGACTTTTTCCTGTACATGTCTTCGTCATCGAACACACCCGGGACTGGCAGATTAGACGATGAACCGATCAGAAAGTGGTTGGGTGTCAAACTTTCGGGGTAGTTGTGGTCCACCGAGACGTGGCTCAAGGGTCGACTGTTGACCATATTCTCGACCTCAGCCATCAACGTGATTAGTACTTCTTCACGCGGAGCTCTAGATTTTAAGATTGTTTTCAGCGCTGTTTTCACGGAGCGAATAAGAATTTCCCACGCTCCGCCCATGTTTGGGCTAGCAGGGCAGATGAAATGCCATTCCAGTCCACGATTGGTAAGCTCATTCTTGACGCTGTTCGATTTTTCAAACTCTTTAAATGATTTTCTTAGTTCGGTTTCAGCACCTCTGAAATTTGTGGCATTATCTGAGTACATTCGGCTGGGCCAACCACGTCGCGCTGCCATCCGCCTTAAGGCCATTAAAAACGAGTCAGTTGACAGAGACGGAACCAGCTCTATATGTATCGCTCGAATCGTAAGACAGGTAAATAGCGCGCCGTACCTCTTCTCTCGGCGTCGGCCTATTGTTATTTCCATGGGCCCAAATAAATCCACACCACAATGAGTAAAAGGTCTTCGGTGGTGAGCGACTCTCGCTTCAGGTAAGTCTCCCATTCGTGGGTTTATGGGCTTAGCTTTCTTTATTCGGCAAATCAAACATTTTGACGCAATATTACGTATTGTAGGGCGTAGATTTAAAAGCCAATATTTTTGTCGAATTTCATTAACGACGGTCTCGTTACATCCGTGCGCATTCTTTTCATGATAATGCTTCGTTATCAATTGTGCGATTGAATCGCGTCCGTCCAAGATCACAGGGCGCTTCAGGTCCAAACCAACATCAGTGGCTGCGTCAATTCTTCCGCTGACACGTAATAAACCCTGCTCGTCTAGGATCGGCGTTAGCTTACGCAAGCGACTGTTAGCGTCGATGCATTTATTATTTTTCAGTTGGTAAATTTCTTCAGCAAATGACTTCAATTGTGAGTAACGTAATAATTCATTTTCAGCACGCTTCATTAACTCTGTGTTGAGCTGAGTATTACGAGACCTTTTACATTTCTCTATAAAAAGCAAAACATTTGCCATGATTCTCCATACGCGTAGCCATGAAGAAAATCGCGTCAAATCAGGAACAGGTAAGTCTTCGTAGGTATGCTCGCATGTAATAGCATTAACTTGTAATAGTTGTAGCATCTCATGATTGATTATTTTTCTTTTTTCAGATTCGTACTTTGGCCAATCGTCCCGCGAAGCATATAAAAAACGAGGTCCTCGGAACCACTCACAATCATCGTTTAATTTGTAGTTATTAATTTTAGTTGCTTTGTCAGCTATGTTCAAGTCTGTAGGCACGTAATTCCATTCGTGCGCCTGCGATAAGTCGTCGATTTCGCCCAGTCGGTTAGCAATAAATACTTTATAATTGCGCGTTTCATTTTTTATTTGATGCAGCACTATCAACGAATCTGTCCAGAAATATCTTGCGTTAATATTTAGCCGCGTTTCGCGCGCAATAGTGTTCGCTAAACGGCAGGCGATAACAGCTGCTTGAAGCTCCAACTTAGGTATAGTTATGTATTTGTTGACCGGCGAGGCTCTGCACTTGCAAGCGATGAATGACACGCAAACATTGTTTATAGTTACTACGCGCCAGTAGGCAACGGCGGCGAATGCAGTCGGCGCTGCATCGCAAAACACGTGCAATTCTATAGTTGTCTCGGTCTGGCGTGCGGTACTGCCGCGAGTAATGTTTGTGTTGTTATCTCTCTCACGCTGCAATGTCATATGAAAATGATATCGTGGTATTCTTAGCAGTTGCAGTGATTGAAGATCTGTTATCCAGTCTCGAAAAATAATGTTTTCTTTTTCAGGTATTTCATCGTCCCATTTGGTTTCGGTTTTCCACGTATTTTGTAAAATTATTTTCGCCTTTACAGTGAATGGAGCGAGGAAACCAAAAATGTCGAATATTGACATAAAAATGCGCAGGAGTTCTCTTTTGGTAGGTTTTCTTCGTAGACTTATAACTTCAGCTGGGATGCGTTTAAGTGATAAGTCGAAACTGAACGAGTCGTTTGGCGGGAACCAAAGTAGGCCGAGCGTTCTCTCAGGCAAATCGTCGCAACCCGTTTTGATCCTTATTGCAATCATACTTAAGGCTTCTTTTGGCATACATTCTAAAACTTCTTGTTTATTACAAATCCAGTTTCTTATTTCAAATCCACCTCTTTTGTGAATTTCGGAGACCTCTTTTATTAGTTGTAAGGCCTTGTTTTCGTCATCTACGCTCTGGATATAATCGTCCATATAATGAGATTTTAAAATGGCTTCAGTAGCTTCAGGCATCTCTTTTTCAAATCTCGAAGCATTTTTGTTCTTAATGTGTTGTGCGATGAACGGCGAGCAGTTTGCCCCAAATATTAGTGAGGTCATAGCGCATGTTTTTATTTCAGAATTCTTGTCTTCGCGCCATAAAAAACGTAATGCATGCTGGTCTTCTGCTCTGATTTTTATGCGTAAAAACATGTCTTTTATGTCTCCCATAATGGCAACGGGCTTTTCTCGGAATCGTAACATGATGCCCAGCAGTGATTGAAGGAGATCGGGCCCTTGCAGCAGATGGTCGTTTAAAGAGTGACCGGCAACCGAAGAACGGGCATCGAAGACAAGTCTTAATTTTTCTTTGTTCGGGTTATCTACTCCAAAGTGTGGTAGATACCACACGCGATTCGTAGGTATTGAAGTTTCTTCGTGTGATAAAATTCTGGCGTAGTCGTTTTCGAACAAATGTTTTATTCTTTCCTTATATCTCGTGGCATAATTTTCGTCTAATGCCATTTTTCTTTCCACGGCGAGAAATCTTTTATAGGCGTTGGGATAAGAGTTAGGCATTTGTGCTTCATTCTTCCACGGGAGGCCAACTACCCATGATCCATTCATTAACTTCGCTGATTTATCAACGATATCAACTGCGCGAGTTTCATCCTTATTTACACGTGGCTTAAGGTTTACTCCAATCGATTCGATAGAAAATGATTGCCGAACCAGTTCGTGGAGTTGTTTATCTTTATTTTCGTAGTGTGCATTGCTTGACCATTGTTGCAGCTCGGTGTTGTCGCCGTCGGCCAATGTGTGCGTCTCCCACCGTGCGGGGCAGGAGCCCGCGGGGGTGGCGGAGAGCGGGGGTCGGCGGCGCAGGCGGCGGCCGGCGAGGCGCGCTCATAGATCGCTGTCGTCAACGCATGCTCAGCGGTTAGGGGTCGCCGTGCGAATGCGGGTGCGGGTACGATGCCGTGCAGGCACCATCCCAACGGAGTTAGCGTAGCACATGGTTCGTTGATGCCGCGGTAAATTGTTTTTAAAGTCATTAGCAGATGAAAATTATCTTGACCGATGAGTAGTTTAGGTTTCACATCGGTACAGATTAAGCAGTCTTTTAAATTTTGTAAATGTTCGTAATTTTCGAGTTTCACTTTCGACAAATTTTGTGTTGGTAGATCTAGCTCACTTATTTTTCGTGCACGCAGGTTAAAAATGTCACCGTTCATGTTCGAAAGCTTAAAGTTCACCATTTCACTTTGACACACGATATGAGAGTTCCATGCGCCGCGAATGCGTAGCGTTTCCGGCTGACCTTGAATATTTACACAGTCCGCGAGATCAGCTGACACTAATGAAATGGTGGCTCCGTCGTCCAACAATGCATGCGTAGCTATAACAGCACTAGGTCCATGTAAGTTAACACGCACTATTTTCAACATGGCACTCGTACTAGGTCCTATTATCGTGTTAGTTACTGTTTCAGTTGTTGCACTATTGTTTAAAATGTTCGCATTGTTGTCACTTGTCGCAGCTGAAGGCGTATCTTGTACGTTGTTATTGTTTACGGCGGCGTCGCGGGCTCGCGCGCCCGGGGTCTCTCTGGCTGGCCAGTGGAGTAGCCGGTGGTGGGGCAGGCCGCAGTCTTCGACGTCGCACTGCGCGGCCGGGCAAGCTTCTTTGTTGTGACCCAGTAACAGACACTTGTGGCAGAGATTATTGATTTTAACGAAGCGCCACTTGTCCTTTCGTAGTGCGCGTTTAAATTTGATGCAACTTGGGAGTAAATGAACAGCTGTTCGGCAAAATTTACACTTCGCGCTGATGTCACTACCGTTGTTTAGCACGGAATGAGTTTGTATTTTATTGAAGAATTTTTGTACTGTTGGCGTATGAATGTGACTTATTCCCGCTGCGGCGACTTTTGTAGCTTCTTGGTGTAGGAATTCGGATAATAACTGCAATTTAGCTTTGTTACCGTCTGGGTTTTCGTATATATAATCCGCCCATTTGTTGATGAGCGGACTTGGGCATTTTGACAATACAGTATTTAATACTTCAGGGCTTCGTAGGTAATCAGTCTGATTTATAGACTGAGCGGCTGCCACGTAATTCTTTACTTTAACAGCGAAGTTTACTAAGTCGGTGTGATACGCTTGCGGTAGTGGTTGCAGCTTTTTAAATTGTGAAGCGATTTTATAAATAATTAGCTCGGGTCTGCCAAAGCGTAATTGCAGTGCTTCCAAAATGGTACTCGGCGTGGCGTCGCTGATGAGTAGTGATGAAACTGCTTCCCTTGCCTCTCCGCGTAGACACTTATTTAATCTCGCGATGTTTTCACTGTCACTATATTTACATAAGACGGTAGATTCTTCATAACTCTTTTTAAATTGGAGCCACTCGAGTGATTCGCCTGTAAATACTGGCAAGTCTTTGGGTGTAGCTAATCTTGATAAGAGTTGCGTATTGGTACTTTGTGTGGCAAAGGCTAAATTTTCCATCGCTTGCGCAAGGTAGTGGAAGTCTTGAGGCGCGCTGCTGCGCGGCGGCGGGTCAGCGGCGGGCTGCTCCAAGACGGGCCGCTCCGCGCCATAGGGTTCGGGCTCTGGGGTGCCTTGGAAACTTTTTTCAAGCCATTGCTCCACCTTTTGTGACGCTGTGGTATGTGCCCCGCTACAACGGGACTTCTGGGATTCAGCGTCGTCGAGCGCAGAAAGATCAGCCTCTAATTTCTTATCTATTAGAGCTTTATCGATTTCAGCTTTGGCTTTGGCTGCTTCAAATAATAATTTCTTCCTTCGTGCCGACATTGACGAGCCGTTAGAGCTTTTCTTTGAGGGTACGCCGATTTCAATTTTTAAACTACCTCCGGGTTTTGGTAATTGTGCGTCGATTTTTTCTAGCTCTTTAGAATTCACTTCTGGCTGGTATGTCTTGCTTGAGAGCGCTTCACTAGCTTCATCTGTAAGATGCTTCAACTTTTCTCGTTCGAGAGCTCCGCGCGTTTTAACCATTGTGCGCGGCTGCGGTGTGCTGAACATCTATGTTTTTCTTCAAGCTTCGTTCCTCAGTGATCCAGGGTCGAAGGACCAGATGTAAATGATGGATGCAGGCGCTGGATTTATTGAGGGCGAAAGTAAAAGAAATGGGTCGAGATAGTGATGTGCTTAGGGTGCAGGTACATGTGCGCGTCAGTCGGCTGTTAGAGGGCAACTGAATCAAGGCAGCAAGGTGACACACACACATACATGTTCCCGCGCACACACGTTTATTTTACGTACAAACAGAGGCAAACAAACAGGTAAGTACCTTCATTTTTTCTCAACTATTATATATATAAACTACCCTAATTTAATTTCGAGGTTTTTTTTTTTTGTTTTCAGGTGCAGCGCTGCGCGTCGTCTACAGCCTCCGTTGAAACATTAGCGCAAAGAGAATACAC
>NC_133497.1:1319342-1342554 GCF_025370935.1 Choristoneura fumiferana | reverse complement strand
GAAATATTAAAATTTCAGATTTTTTTTATTTATTGTGCTATAGGTACATATAAGAGCTACCTTTATGCAAAAAAAAACAAGTTTCTAGGACAGCCGGAAGTGCCCTATAACTTTTTCTGTTAAGGCGATTTGTATGGACACACCTTTTTAATGACTGTAGCTTTTGATTGCCTTGACTTAGAAGTTTGATTTTTTCACAGCTTTCGAGACTAATTAATTACCTTAGCTTAGGGTTTTAATCTCAATTCGATACCGATACTCCGCGCGTTTACGAGATAGAGGATCTTGACAGACAGACATACGGACGGACAGCAAAGTGATCCTATAAGGGTTCCATTTTTTCCTTTTGAGCTACGGAACCCAAAAAACACTTTTTTCCGGCGCTTTTAAAATTTCGACCTATTTACTTGAAAATATGGGGATGAAAGTTCTTAAGGAATTCCAAACAAATTTACTATAAGTATGTTTATCGGAAATATGTGTAGCTATGCTTAGTAAAAATGCAGTTTTAATTATAATCCTACCCTCCTATAAAGGACGTAGGTGTCAAGAGTTCACTATGAAGAATAATAATTAGTCCTTTTGTGTTGGTAGGGTAGAATACACGTCGTATTGCTAAAATGTGGCTACCCGCAAAATATTTATGTTTTACCAAAGAACATGGATGTATGGATGGATGGAAGAACAAAAAAAAATAGTTTATATTTATAGCAATGTATTAAAGTAGGTTTTTTTTAAGTAAACTGTGGAAGTTTCTATGTGCTATTTGGCAGAATAGCATAAATTAAATACTTCCCCAATTTATTATTTCACGCGGACGAAGTCGCGGGCAAAAGCTAGTTAAATATAATGTTATTCACCAATGTCTGAAATTAATTCATTTCCCCTGAAATATGATAAAAATCCCTGAACTGACATCCTTACAAAATTTGTTTACCTATAGTAGTAATAGTACTTACTTGTACTTAGGAGATGAACCTTATCTAAACAATCCTCTTTCCAGTTACCTTCGAAAGCTAGCTCCAAAAATATAGAAATATTTGCTAGATCAAAATGATCTCGGGCAGTTCGAGTCATTGAAGAAAACACAACGTTAGAAAGTTTACACAATATCCGATCCGATATCGGTATCGGACGGCAATACGATATCGGGGCAAGTAAAATGTATGAAATACGTATGTACTTACCTGTATTCACAGATTTGAAATATAATAGGATCGGATATCGGATAACGGATATTGGAGCCGACAACAATATATTGGCGGCACCATCGGACGCCCGTGGGCTGTCGGACGATAATGTTTGTATGGCGGATGTAGACAGTATCTAATTTTGGTATTTCTGGTTTTTTGGCTAGTTGAATTTTGATAGTGTTTTATGCAGCGATTAACCTTACAGTGAACAGTGGTCACAAAATTCTATATTGTTTTCGTGTCTGTCATTTTTTAATGCGCCAGTAGTCTCCACGTGTTTTCTGTAATTTAACTATCAAGTTGCAAAAACTACAATCAACCAATTTACTAGTGACCCTCAAAGGTTTATCAGTATATTGGACATGGCAGTGTTATCGCTGTCTCTTGGCACAGGGGTCTTTAAATAATTTTAAACATTTATTTGACCTCTTTCTTAGATAAGAACATTTATCAACGTACTGTTCATGTTGTACCTATTGTATCGCATACATTCAAAATAACATTTAATCTGTATGAAAAAAAAAATTAACACACAATAGTGATCATATTAAAAAAAATGCAGAATAAAAATAACTCTATTACAGGTAGTCAGTTAGTAGTCAGTAGAATCGAACCATGGATTTAAAGAACCATAAGAACCATAAATTTAAATGGTCAGAGACTCCCCCTAAAATCATCGAAAGTAGTAATGACATTGACCTAAAACGTGCCCAAATATTTCAATGTACATTTCCGAATAATAACGAATCGTAGATGCGTCGACACTTCAATATAATTTTAGCTGAAAATTCATTCAGAATGGCAAAATTTCGCAGTATCAAGAGACGCGCGAATTCAATTAAATTAAATTGAATGTACTTACAGAAGATAATAACGCAATTCTACAGAAAGAAACTGGGCTTTTTAAGTAATCTGCTATTTGATTGTTTTGAACATAATGGTGTTTTGAGATGAAGGTGTTGTAACGCGTGATCATTGTGAGACTTAGCGTTTGAAAATACAGAAATATTAAGAATCCGGTGTTATGTATGAGAAAATCAATTAGGCATTCTGGGATTTAGGTATTCTGACACTAAGCTCTTTTGAGATCTGGAGTATTTATTGATAAAAAGGGGAAACCAAATGAAGCCGTAATGACCCGAAACCTAATTCCGTGGTGGGTGTAGGGTGAAAAAAAAACGGTTAAAAACTATCACAAGATTTATTGAAGCTCCTAAGGCCATACTATGCTCTCAATCCAGGGCACGTAGTGGGAGACCTGGTGTACCAGGTGGGTTGTTATAAATGAGCCAGCTGTTAAATGTACATGTAAAGGCAGTTTTGGGTACTGGATTTAGGTTACCATCAGGTCTCTTACCATCAGGAGACCCACTTGCTCGTTTGCCATCCAGTCGAATAAAAAAAAAAACCTATGGCTACATTTTCGAGCAGTGTCGTGAAAAATAATTATTTAAATTTTCACTTGTAAAAGAATAGCTCGATCGATGATCAATCGATTGGTGTAGAAACTATCGATCAACGCTCTGAAGAAGTACTGTTTCACCAAAACAACGCTCGCGTTCACAGTTTGACGAAATCAATGGCACTAAATATGTGATTGTGGATTTAAAGTACTGCTGCATCCCCCTTACTCGCCGGATTTAGTTTCTTCCGAATATTATCTCTCTTTCCAAACTTCAAAAAACACTTGGGAGGACAAAGATTTTCGACGAATAATGGAGATCAGTAGCAGTGGAGTCAAGAGCAGTAGACTCTTATTTTAGCGACCTCAGCGATTATTTTTTTTTTGTTGGTATAATGAAGTTGGAGGCGAGGTGGACTATGTGCATTGACCTTCACGGAGACTACGTGGAAATATAAAATTGTTATAAAAAGTGAACCTTTCAGTTTTTTTTAACAGGCTCAGAACTTTATAATTTTCAATATATATATTATAGACATACATCGGGGTTTTCGGTGCGGGAATGATTTCAGGAAGAGAAATAAGCAGAGAGGTTAGTTTGAAAAAAATCTTATTATGCCTAATGAATAACTACCTCTCTGCGAAATGTATACAAACTATAATACAATTTTATCTTAAGTCATTTAGGGGGTACTTTAGCTTTACTACCAAGCCTTATAAGATAAAAATAAAAATAGCATTCAAAATTTCATGCAGTAATAGTAGTTGACGCGATTTTCATAACAAAATACATATAATTGTTCTATATTTGGAACAGTCAAGCAACGGCGTTTTTCTGTAAATATCCATTTCAACAAACTAAACGATCTTTCTACGTCGGTAATTGTAATAGGCGCGAGTAGAGACTTAAAACAGGTCCTTAATCCAAGATCTTAATCCAGGAGGAGGAGGGTCCAGGATCTTAATGACTGATCTTATTCATTTATATAAATATCAGCGTTTTACCTTACAATAAAACGCTTATTAAATACTTACTTATTCGAAGCCTACCAATATAATGAGACGTGTTTGTTATCGTCTGGCGGTGGAGGATAAACGCCAATGTGACTTCTAGATGAGAGAAATATTCGCCTATTAGAACCATTCAGCACTTACTAACGTGATTAGCAAGCCATGTACCTATCTATATATGTGTAGGTTAAAACGGGGTGACCGTCTGACAGTACAAACTATGAATCAAGTAAATAAATCGCTTTAATCACATATTTTATAACTTAAGTATTATTATTATGACAGATTTAAGATTTAAGAACTTGATCTCACATGGAAAACCTGAATAAATCGTTTTTTATTTAGTACGTTAAATCAAACAATTGCAAAGATTAAGTATCGAAAATACAAACTGAGACATGGATGCACAGAAAAACCAGAAAAAGAGACCAGCGCTGGGAATCGAACCCAGGTCCTCAGCAATCCGTGCTGCGTGCTTTAACCCCTACACCACCGCTGGACAGGAATTTAGACACGAATTTTTCCTACGCATACATATCTCAGGTTGCTTATTTCTACTACGCTACTTATGCAGCAGCACTAGCGACATCTATGTTTTTCGCTCTCAACGAGAGACGTCACATTCTATCGGAACCAACCGCTCACCCAGACAAGAGATGTCGCTACTAAGCAATCAAATTATGATTGGTTATCTGGAGTCTTTTTGTATTTTTTATTTCAACTCCAAATTTGTTACTTTTACGGGTATCCCGTGAAACCATATCGAAAATACAAACTGAGACATGGATGCACAGAAAAACCAGAAAAAGAGACCAGCGCTGGGAATCGAACCAGGTCCTCAGCAATCCGTGCTGCGTGCTTTAACCCCTACACCACCGCTGGACAGGAATTTAGACACGAATTTTTCCTACGCATACATATCTCAGGTTGCTTATTTCTACTACGCTACTTATGCAGCAGCACTAGCGCTGGTCTCTTTTTCTGGTTTTTCTGTGCATCCATGTCTCAGTTTGTATTTTCGATATGGTTTCACGGGATACCCGTAAAAGTAACAAATTTGGAGTTGAAATAAAAAATACAAAAAGACTCCAGATAACCAATCATAAAGATTAAGTATCCCATTGGGCATTGGGTGACAAACGAAAATTATACACTTTCAAACCAATTACTCAAATTGTTTACATTATGATGATCAGCGCAAGAAATTTCTCGACGGTAAAATCGTCTAAAAGTGTCTTCTGACCGCCAATTTCCTTGTTGCAAAATAGAATCTAGGGGAAAATTATCGATTCAATTTCTAGAAACTACTGCAGCTCGAACACTACCAGGGGTTGCCTCAATACCAGCTTCACGTAGCAATGATTTAACCCGTCCCGCTATGATAGTACGGGAAGCTTCTCTTGGCTTACCAATTACGGTGAGGAAGAGTTTTGAACTCTTGCAAACCTCTCGTCGTTGTCGAGAAATTTCAATTACTTGCTTTATCCAATAAATCGGATCTGCTTGATTACACTGAGTATTTGGAAGAAGTTTCCAACCAGATTGTCTAGTGTCTGACGAATCTGTCTTTGATCCGAATCTTGGCCACAAAATGATGTGACTGCCTATATCAGTCATATGGTCGGAGTCAATACATAACAATGTGAGATCATGTACCCTTCGCCCCGAGCATATAAGCAATAGAGCAGCAGTATGCCTTGCGACTTCATATAGGTTGTCCTGTAGAAACTGTCGACTTGATAAGAAGAGTACTAGATTAGCAACATCCCATATTGGAGGCTTTGGCTCTTTTGGTTTCTGTAAGGCGATAGCTTTAAGTACCTGTTTGACCAGCTTGTGGGAACTTAGGGCCTCTGATTTATCGGCATCGCAAAGTGACGAGACTACTGATTTGTGTACTAGAATGGTACTATAAGCTAAGCCCTCTTTTTGGTGAAGGTCCGATAAAAAAACGGGCTAAAGAGGATCCCGTAGGTGATGAAATGTTTAAGTCATTATCATGAGCCCAACGGCACCATCTGTTCCATGCGACTTTGTACGTCTTTAAAGTCGATGGTCGCCAACTTGATAAGAGCAAAGATTTCTGCTCAGGTGACCAGTATGTTAAATTCCCAGACCACCCCCACATCTCCAAACGTCCAGAGTCATCTCCCTCACCTTGGCGGGTGGACTCCCGGTCGACAGGTCTAGCAAGACTTCTGGAAGGTTCCATATTGTATGTGGGGGGCTCATGGCTCGACTCTTCAAGTCTGCTCTCCAAAAAACTCTTTTCGATTTGGGGACTACTATTAAGTATGTTCCCTTGGCTTGGTTCAGGTGATGAAGAACCCTGGGAATTAAACATGGTGGTGGGAAGATCCATGCCAACTCGAAGGTCCATGGTTGACTTAGTGCATCGCAAATCGCTGCCTGTTTGTCGTTCTGATCTATTGAGCAATATTTTGACACGACGTGTGCTGCCTGTGACGCAAACAGATCTATTTCCGGCGTTTCTCATTTGTGAAAAATCGGCCTTGTGGCTTTTGGCAGTAAGTGCCCGAATCCCACTTGTTATGCCCACATTGATCATGTCAGGGTCGCATCCCGGCTCTCTAAGTCCTATCATACGACACATATATACCTATATGTAGAATTATGAGTATGGTCCTTGTATGGTCATTACTATGTGTGGTTTATTTAGGATTGGTATTATAGCACTTACGAAACGCCAGTGTTGCCATGCGTGGCGCGCTTGACAGAGCCTGAGATCTGGACGCGGGAAAAGCGATCGTCAATTGTCAATTTGTAAAAGAAGTCGGGCCCGAGTCGACAGTCTCAGGAACTGTTACGCGTTTCTTTATTATTTAGCTAGGCTTTTCCTTAAGTTATTGTGAATCGTTATGATAGTTGCATTTCTAAGATTTCAGTGAACGAGTGTCGTATTGTTTTGGTTTTATCTTGACCACAATTAGTGGACTTTTGTTAGTTCTTCAAAATAGTTTCATTCTCTGCCCGAATCCCACTTGTTATGCCCACATTGATCATGTTACGGTCGGATCCCGGCTCTCTAAGTCCTATCTTACGACATATATATAAAATAGTACCGCCAGCAATAAAGCTTGTATTAGAATTTTTTACAAAAATTATTACTGAACTATTTGTTTTTAAAACATTGTACGGAGGTGCGGAACCCTTCATGCGCGAGTTGCTCGCACTCGCACTTGACCGATTTTTTATTATGTGTGGGTAAGGCTCTTGAGCGTTTTGCCCGCCTGTTCCAGTGTGTTATGAATATTGATGCACACGATAACTATTTGCGTCAACTTCTGATACAAGTAGTTTCTCTTTGAAGTGAAGTATTAATCCTTATACGAGTATACTTAGAAACGGGCCATCGTTCGTATGCATCAATATTCATAACACACTGGAACGGGCGGACAAAACGCTCATGAGCCTGACCGTGTAGGAAAATTATCAATTGTGTGTTTTGTTGTATTTGTCAATTTCTTTCTCTCTTCTCTGTGTTTATCTTGCTACTCACTGAATTCCAAATATTTGAACTTTACTTTGATCTGTCATTTCACTTCAACTCGAAAAAAGCAAGAGATAGGATCAAATTTGACGATTACAAACTTAAATTAAATTTTTGGTATTAAAAATATATCGAAATATTACCAAAATGTAAATTTTCCCGATCTTTTAATAAAGTATGCAACCTCGTTGCACGAAAGCCGCTTCTCTTGTTTTTTTTTATAAAAAAATTCCGTATACTGCCTCTACAGTATAATTATTATTTGTTAAATTGAATGTTTTTTTAACAAATCTATTTATGTTTATGTAATAGAAATCTTAATAAAAATCGTATTTAAAGGTTTAATTGTTCAACTTTTTCAATTACCCCGAGATGAGGCTTTTTGCAGTAATAAAAATAAGTGTGACATTAGTACAAGAAGTTAAGATTGCATGTTATGAGTATGCCATTTGTATTGTAGCTACTGGACTCTTTTTATGGTTTTTAAATGTAATTATTATATTTGATAATAATCGGATTCTATTTAAAAAAAATGTGTTTGTTTTGTAAACAGGTAGGTATATTTGGTTTTATTCTTATGTTACATTTAAATTATGTTCTCGCTGCTGAGGTGAAAAATTGTATGTGTCACACGAGACCAAAGTTTTTTTGCATCTCGTGTATTTCAATCCCTTGCTGATCTCAGGATTCTAACCTAGAATCACTCGCTAACGCTCGTGATTCAATTATAGAATCCTTCGCTTACTCGGGATTCAAAATCAACACTCGCAACAAAAAACAACTTTGCTCTCTTGTTGCACAAATAACTATTTCGATATGCACTAGAGCCACGACCAGACCAAAAGGCCTACTCCGAAACTCGTATTAAATAGTATAAGCGTCAGAGGGACGGTATCACATGAACTTCGATATTCGAATTTCAGTAGCCGTCCGAATCGATTTGACGAAAACTTGAAGGATGTGTATTGTATTACAGAGTACAAAAATAGACTAAATTTCAGTCCGTCAGTTAGTTTTAGATCAAAAGGAAATATTGGACGCGTATTTGTTCTTTTGTCGATAAAACGAATTATGTCAAAGATGAAGCGCGTTCACGAGTGGGGTCCCGTCCCGTGACGTCCTTTCTTAGTAAAAAGTGTACTTATAAGTATACAGGGTGGAAAGGGACGACGGTGTGTGTGTGTGTGTGTGTGTGCGTGTGTGTGTGTGTGTATATAGTAGTAGTAGTAGTGTAGGTAAGTCATTCTACTTTACGTTGACCAGTCATTTTTAACCCACTTCAAAAAAGGAGCAAGTCTGTTCTTTTTTTTTAGTGTCTGTCCAGCTCTTTTTTCAATTCCTCTTTTAGTTTTAAGGGAACTATGTGCGGAGGTTTTGATACTGGAACAGAGTTATCTTTCAGTAAAATTCTACACTTTTTTGGAAATTTTCCTGAACCTGCAAATACATCTTTATACTTTTTAATTATAGATTGCTTGCCTAAATCATTCTCAACATTGTTTACAAATTTTCTCTCAATAATACCTAATAACAAACATGAATCCTTTCCCAATGTTGGCTCGTATCCAGAACTTGTTACACTGAAATCCAACAAGAGTTTAATTTTGCTTCCAACAAAACAGTACCAAATGTTTTAATTTTTGAACCATTGTATGCTTTCAGCTTGACATTGGATTTACACAATTTAATGCTGTTTTGCCTTTTTCTTGATATTTTGTTTTGAATATCATTGTACAAGGAAATTGGAATCAGATTCACATCTGAACCAGTATCAAGCTTAAAAGCACACTTCATCACATTTTCCAATAACAATTCCTGCTCCCAACAACATACCGTATCACAATACAATTGATCATCATGATCTTCCGATTCAACCACTTGGACTTGGTCTGTGCGACTCCTTGTACGACACACTTTTGCAAAGTGGTTAAATTTTCCACATTTTGTGCACTTCAAACCTCTTGCAGGACAGTTTGAGACATTTCTTGCATGTTTTCCACCACACCCTCTATATTTTATTATAAATTCTACCTTGTGGTGTTACAATTTTGACTGTCGTGCAAGGCCTTAGTCTGCATCTTTGATATTTCAGAGAGACGGAGTTTCTTTATTGCTTCATCCAGTTTTACATCTCCCAGGCACAACAATCTTTCTTGTTCACCTTTATCGGTAGTCCCGAGAATAATCCGGCCGCGGATCGCCTCATCTGCGTCAGCAAAGTCGCAGTTTCTAGAAAGACTCTTGATATCCTTGTAAAATTGATCGAATGACTCGCCGGGCTGCTGGTTTCGCAAATAGAATAAAAATCTCGAATAAAGAATGTTCTTTTTCGGTTCGCAGTATTCATCGAAGGCTTTTATAACCTCTTCGTATTTAGCCTCAGTTTCTAATTCAAAATTGTTGTATTGCAATTTTTCTGGAGTCTTTACCGTCATCTAAAGCAGATGCTATCAAATATATACTCAACTCTTGCTTAAACCTTCGCCAGTTACTCGGTGAGTCACCGGTAAGGCACAATTTCTCTGGCAAGTTAAAAGTAGCTGCCATTGTTATTATAATACGTCAAAGACAGCGCCATGTATTGTGATTAAAACAATTATCACTTCTTTTTAGCTATAACGTTTATTGTCACTATCGTCAGCCATACATTCAGTCCGACATCGCATACATTCAATCAATACAGATAACAAACATCGTGGACAGCATTTACAAATACTGTAATGAACGTAAACTAGTATTTCTAGTTTAAAAAAACCATTCTTTCATACAAATTAATTCGGCACGCAATGTATCGGTAACAAACCTAACAACACTGACACTAACATTACCTGCCTCTCTGAAACGTCAAATGTGTACATTACATTGCTGCTTGAGAATTTTTTTAAAATGAATAACTCTCTAAGTAAAGGTAATTGTTATATTTTTTTATAAAATGGTTCTCAATAGTTAAAGCTATCGTTAATTAAAATTTATGTTCTTATGAATGTCACACATTGTATACTTTTTTGTTTAATTGACGAAAGATAAAATATTTCTACCTACGATATTTTTTGATATTGTAACTGACAAACTAATTAATTAGGTATTTCTAGAAATTCAGCCTATTAGTATTATCGTAGCAGCGGCACTAAAAGGTTATCTCACGTCTTATATACGTTGATTAAGCGTAGTTTGTTTTTTTAGTTATTATCGAAAAAACCCAGGAGATAAAAATGGCGAATAAAATTGTAAACATTTTCTCAGTTTATTGTTCTTCTAAATCAAAATAAAGATAAAAAAGTTATAAAGGCAACGAGAGTAAAGCCGTGGTACTCTAGTGGTTTGATCTCTGACCTCTGAAGCAGATGGTCGTGGGTTCTAGTCCAGGCGAGCATCTCTGAGTTTTTCGCAATGAAGTAATGTGCCAAATTGCTATTGAATAGCCAAGTAGTTAGAGAACCTGACTAAAACTTGAGGTCCCGGGGTCAATTCCCGGTCGAGGCAGAGAGTTGTATAAAAATTACGAATGTTTGTTCTTGAAGATTGGGTGTTAATAAGTAGCTATTTTTCTATCATCTATATATTATGTTTATCCCACAGGTTTATCCGTTATGTACGCAAACGCAAGTTTTGCCTACTTTGGGACTACGTAAGTCAATTGGTGTCAAGTGTCCCGTGATATTTATTTATTTATTCACAATACAGGATGTCATATTTTCAAAACAAACGTCACTTTGAGAAATTATACTGAAGTGATTTTTCCAACCCTTGTAATAGCATAATGTCACATACAAATACAATGACCAACAGTTTTGAGGAAACTTGTAAGTTCATTATTAAATATTCGGCGGAAAGTGGATTCGATTCATCATCATCATCGTCATCATCAAATCAGCCACAGGGCGTCTACATAATCTGAAAAACTGGCTTGTCGAGCACACATTCTACACTTTTGATGAGTTCCTTAAATTTCAGCCAACGGCTATTATTTACTGAAATTATTTAATTAATTAGTTCTTAGAATATATTAGATTAATTTAACAAAATGACATGTAATAATGATATTACCAATAAAAGAGTATGAGTATCTGATGTGTATTACTGTTTTACCCACCTTGATCCAGTAATAAACGTACAGTGAATCCGAACGGTCGTTTTACTATACTTCATCTGGCGACGTCGCGAAACTACCCACGCAAGAAAAATAATCATGTCGTACATCGGATGCCTTACCAATTTTGATTATAAAACCGCAGAATGGTCCATTTTCAAAGGCAGATTAGAGCAGTTTTTTAAAGTAAATAGCTCAATAAAAGATGAAAATAGAAGTGCGGTGTTAATAACGCACCTTTCGGATGACTCGTATCGGCTGGCTCGTAATTTAGTGTACCCGCGCGAACTTAACGAGTTATCGTACACAGAACTCATAGCGGAATTAGATAACCACTTTAAAGCAAAGAAGTGTTCGTTCGCGGATAAAGCAAAATTCTACGGGGCGACCAGAAGTCCAGGCGAGTCATTGGGAGACTGGGCGGCGCGGCTACGGGGATTGGCAAGTTACTGCTCCCTCGGCAACGCCCTAGAAACGGTACTCAAAGACCGTTTTGTCCTTGGCCTGGGCGCAGGTCCCGAGCGCAGTAAATTGTTCGAGCAAGACGCCGCAACCTTGACTCTGTCGAGAGCACTTGAGATCGCGGAACAAACGGCGGCAGCGGCACAGGCACAAATTGTGGTCGGAGGGGCGGCCAGTGGCAACGGTGGCGGTGTATTTATCAAGGAGGAACCGGTGTTCCGAGCGGCAAGCGCGGCATACCCTTATCGCGGCGGCGCGGGCGCCGGAAGCGGAGGCGTTCGCCGCGGCAGCGCCAGTGCCGCGGCTCATCCATCGGGCAGCTCCTGGCGTACGCGCGACGACGAGACCCGTTGCGCAGTGTGCGGAATGAAAAATCATATTGCGGAAAAATGTCGTTACAAAGGTTATAAGTGCGAAAAGTGCGGAGTGAAAGGACACTTGAAAAAAGTTTGCCGCCTAAGATTCCACAACATCCAGGTGGAGGAGGAGCAGCCGGCAGCCCCCTGCGAGGATTGTGAGGAATGTGAACTATATAACTTGAGGTACGACTATTTTGCACCAATTACTGTGAATGTATTGATGAACGAGGTTAAATTAGGAATGGAATTAGATTCCGGGTCTAGTATTTCCGTGATCTCCGATAAATGTTATAACGATTATTTTAGAAATATTCAATTAAATAGTTGCAGTATTAAAATGTGTTTTTACAATGGTCACAAAATAACGCCCTTAGGATTTTTCATTACAAATCTAAAATACAATAACACGTCGAAAGAGATAAAAATATACGTTATACGTAACGGTGGTCCACCGTTATTAGGGCGTGATTTTATGACTAAATTTGGACTTATTTTCACTACGGCGGATAATCATAGAATAATTTGTGATCATTATGAAAACGAAGTAAAATTGTTATTGGACTCGTATGCAGATTTATGGAGTGAAGGCTTGGGCCAATTTAATAAATTTAAAGTAACACTTAGGCTAAAAGACAATGTTAAGCCAGTATTTTTTAAACCCAGACCAGTACCCTTTGCCCTCAAACATAAAGTCGACGAGGAACTCGAGCGGCTCGTAGGCATGGGCATACTAATTCCGGTAAATTTTTCGAATTATGCAACGCCTATTGTACCGGTTTTAAAGGAAAACGGTAAAATAAAAATTGCAGGTGACTACTCGGTAACGCTAAATAAAGATTTAGTTATCGATAAATACCCTATGCCGCGTATCGAAGAAGTCTTTGCTAAATTAGGAGGGGGAGAAAGGTACACTAAGCTAGACCTGAGCAACGCGTACAACCAGTTCGTGCTGAGTGAGGAGTCCCAGGAGCTCACCACCATCAGCACGCCGCGCGGGCTGTTCAAGTACACGCGGCTCGTGTACGGGCTGGCCAACGCGCCCGCCATCTTTCAGCGCGCTATGGAGACGCTGCTGCTGGGCATCGACGGCGTCAGTATCTGGCTCGACGACGTCTGCGTCACCGGTCCCGACAAAAAAACTCATTTACTCCGACTTCGCGAAGTACTTTTTAGAATGAAAGATGCCGGTTTGAAATTACAAAAGGAAAAATGCGAATTTTTTAAACCGAGCGTAACTTATTTAGGATACGTTATAGATAAAGACGGCTTAAGAACTTGCCCTAAAAAGGTGGAGGCTATTATCGATTCCCCGCGACCCAGCAACGTTTTAGAGGTAAAAAGGTTCTTAGGTATTATTAATTATTATAGGAATTTTATTCCGAGAGCGTCTAGTATTTTATGCCCGCTACATGAACTCCTTAGAGTTGATGCGACATGGAAATGGGGCAATGACCAGGAGAAAGCGTTTACGGCAATCAAGAGTGAACTGGCATCGGAACGCGTTTTGACACACTTTGAGCCGAACGCACGGCTGGTGCTGAGCGTGGACGCCGGGCCTGCGGGGCTAGGCGCCGTGCTGGCGCAAGGGCCCGAGGGCCAGGAGCGGCCGCTCGCCTTCGCGTCTAGGTCGCTTGCCGCCAGCGAGAAGAACTATAGTCAAGTTCATAAGGAGGCTGCCGCTATAGTGTTCGGGGTCAAACATTTCCATCAATACCTATACGGGCGGAGCGAGCCATTTGTGCTAAGGACTGACCATAGACCACTATTAGCCATATTCGGAAAAAAAAACGGTGTTTCAGTCATGGCAGCGTCGCGTTTACAACGCTATGCGATCTATTTATCTGCTTACAATTATACAATTAATTATATAAGTAGCGATAAAAATATTGTAGCGGATTATTTTTCTAGGGCGCCGTTAGCTGCTAGCGAACCGATAGAATTAGATAGTATAGTTAAAGGTAGCTCGTTTTTAAACTTTTTGGACGACGATATTTTGCCGATATCGTTTGATGATATAAAGAAAGCAACTGCCTCAGACCCCGTCATGCGAACGGTTATGAAATATGTACGGAACGGATGGCCGCGTAAAATAAAATGTAAAAATGTGCAACCGTATTTTAGATGCAAAACCGACCTAGAAATCGAAGACGGTTGCATTCTTCGAGGGCATCGAGTCGTAATCCCTGTTGTGTATCGGGCTAGATTGTTAGAAGAGCTGCACCGAGGACACTTAGGCATCGTAAAAACAAAAGGCGTGGCTCGCGGAAAATTATGGTGGCCGAACTTAGATTCGGACATCGAACGCGTAGTGCTGAGCTGCACGACGTGCAGCGCGCTGCGGCCGGCGCCGCCGCGCGCGCCGCCCGCGCCCTGGCCGCGCCCCGCCGGGCCCTGGCAGCGCGTGCACATCGACTATATGCAGGTGGGGCAGAGGGTATATCTGGTCGTCGTAGACGCATTCAGTAAATGGCTGGAATGTTTACAGATGTGTAAGGAAATCTCAACTAAATCACTCATTGTAAAATTAAAATATTTATTTTCTATGTTTGGGTTACCTAAAACTTTAGTATCGGACAATGACCCCAAAATTAATAGTGAAGAGTTTAGACGTTTTTGTGCAGTTAACGGTATTAAATATCTTAATTCACCCATATATCACCCTTGCAGTAATGGCCAATGTGAAAATTCAGTAAAAATTTGCAAGAAAATGATTAAATGTATTATGACACGAGACAGTAACTTATCATCGGAACGCATCAATGAGCAATTGTTAAGTTTTTTGTTTGAGTACCGCAACAGCGTCCACTGTAGTACAAACGAAACGCCTGCGAAATTAATGCTAGGCAGGGAGTTGCGCACTAAACTCGATTTAATTTCACCCAGTAGTGTAGATAATTGTAATTCTGGGCCGACAAAGTTATCGGGATCTCGTAAATTTTATATCGGTCAGACTGTCTGGGCCCGCTGTTTTATTGCGCAAAAGCCTGTATGGCGGGTAGGTAAAATAACAAGTGAAAAAGGAAATAGAATGTTTACTGTGGACGTTCAAGGTGTAGGCTTGTGCATTCGGCACGTCGATCAGCTGTTGCGATACTCCGGGCGGTCGCTCATTGATGAGTCAGCGCGGCCGGCCGCGCCGCCGCCCGTGCCCCGCCCCCCTCCCTCATCACCACCACCGGCGCCACCGTCGCCTGCGCAGGTGCACCAACAAGCGTCTAATGTAACCACGTGCTCAACACCATTGTCAACGTCAATGTCGGACACACATATTAATCTAAATGATAATAATGAAGAAGCTCAAGATGTGTCCGACAATGACTTTTATGAGTGCGCGGATCAGGATGTTAGGGGGGAGGAGGTGGTCCGAACGACATCTAACCCGGGCGGGACACGCACGCCCGCCGAGAGTCCCGCGCGCGCTGAGCTGCCTCAGCCGCCGGCGGCTCCGCTGTCTCGGGGTGATAATCGGTCAGACTATAATCCTCCTGTTTTGAGACCCAGGTCCAAGAAAGTTAATTATAAGTAAAGATTGTATAATTCATTAGTGTAGTACCTACTGTAAATATTATTTCGTTTGTTGTCAGGTTTCCAGAATAATGTTGGAGGAGTGATGTGTATTACTGTTTTACCCACCTTGATCCAGTAATAAACGTACAGTGAATCCGAACGGTCGTTTTACTATACTTCAGTATCCCATAAACTCCACAAACTAACGGTATATCTGAGCGGTCTGTTAGAACAGTCAAGGTCGGCCAGTCACATCTCCCAATCTCGCAGAATATACTCAGCAGCAGAAAATTTGACCCACTCTGCATACAAAATTACCTATATTACTGCATACATTTGTGGGCCAGATTTTCTGCCGCTCAGTATATTTATCCTAATAGTGTTGCATACAGGACCACCGTCCATCATCATCATATCAGCCGTAGGACGTCCGCTGTTGGACATAGGCCTCCCCCGTAGACTTCCAGTTACTTCGGTTGGAAGCGGCCTGCATCCACCGTGAACCCGCGACCTTTAACTAGGTCATTCGTTCATCCAATTGGTGGACGTCCTACGCTGCACTTGCCGATCCGCGGTCTCCATTCGAGAACCTTCCGGCCCCAAAGAACATCTAGATTCGATTAACTAACTTCAATTCTTTTCACAGTTATTGCGTCAAGGAATACGGAAGTTTTTGGGGCGGTTTATAAGTTAAGGGAGGGTACAATTAATTATACATTTGTAGGATAAAAAACAGGACCTACATTTATGCAAAAATGTTTAAAATATTAATTTATTTGCCAATAAAGAGTTACAGCATTACAGTAAAAGCAATGCGCTGTAAAATTAAAATTATAATTATATAAAAAAAATAGTATTTATTGTACACAATATTGTAGGATAGAAATTCATGAATTTGTTATATTGAATAAAAAAAATAGTTATATCAGGATTTTTATCCTTGCTTCCCTAAAGCAACGGAAGACCACGCCCTCTGGCCAGAAATTGGAGTGCAGGAACATCTGCTGGTGCTTAGCCAGCAATATAAATATAGGTAAAAAACCCATTATATATAGGTAAAAAGCCATTTTCGCATAAAGTAAGTAGGTAGTGTATAGAATGGATATGGAATGACGTCATTTTCCTAATTAGCAACGTTAGCTTGGTGCGTAACGATGCCTATAAAAATATGTAACATATTCAATCATAACTTTATATAACGATCATCTGTTCTACTATTAAAACATTTAACATAGTACCTAATAATTATACTTTAAGTTTAATTCATATTTTTGATAATGAACATTTCGATGGCAGCAAAGTAGATACGGACATCTACATTTTTTCAAAAATGCTTTTTTTACAAAAAATAACTTATTTCAACCATATCTATAAGTCTGTTAAAAAAATATTTCAAATTTCAAAATAATGAAGAAAATTTGGCACGTAAAAGAAAACATCTACACTAGCTTTTGAAAAAACATCGCAGTAGAAACGGACATTTGAATTTATCCGCTTTTACTTCGGAGCTTTGACAGGGTGCTTGTGACGTCAATAAAGTCACATGCCACTTGTCCGTTTATACGTCATACTTTTTGCATATGTCTCAATCTACAAATTTATTATTTCTAATTTCTATGAGGAAATTATTTGTTT
The DNA here is from genome assembly GCF_025370935.1 of Choristoneura fumiferana. NCBI lineage: Eukaryota > Metazoa > Arthropoda > Insecta > Lepidoptera > Tortricidae > Choristoneura > Choristoneura fumiferana. The sequence continues at coordinate 1,325,384 of NC_133497.1, read as the reverse complement.
TTTCTGAAAATATTTAAACAAATAGATATATTACTTAACATTGGTTTCATACACTTGTTTGTTTTTTTTATTTAGACAACAAATGAATTAAAATTCTTAACCTAAGTAAGTACTTAAGTTTCTATTGCTTGCAGCTTACCGCTTTTTGGAAACGACACGTCTGAACAGATTTTGACTGATGATGACGAGCAAACTGTTTTTTTTCCTAATAGGTATAGAAGGAGTAGAATATCGATTATACTATTCATCATCAGCCAATAGCAGTCCGGACATAGGCCTCCCCCATAGACCGCCATTGCGCCCTGTCTTCGGCTAGACACATCCAGCTTTTACCACCAGCCTTTCGCAGATCGTCCCTCTACCTGAACGGAGGGCGTCTTGGACTACGTTAGCCGAGACGCGGTCTCCACTCAATATCTTCAGCGGTTGTCGGTGCTTCAACAGATATGACCCAGCCCACTGCCACTTCAAGTTGTTAATTCTATGAACTATGTCGATGACCTTAGTTCTGTGTCGGATAGTCTCGTTGCGGATTTTATCCTTCAGAAAAACTCTGAGCTTAGCTCGTTCCATAGCTGGCAGAGCCGCGTTTCAGCTCCGTATGTCATGACGGGTAGGACTTACTGGTTAAAAACTTTCGTTTTCAGACATTACGGTATAATTGACGAAAAAACTCGACATAATTTTCTGAATGCTGCCCAGCCCAGCTGAATCCTTCTCTTGGCCTCCTTCTCAAAGTTGTGTTCTACCTAAGGCTACTGTTACATTATGCTCGTTATTAGCATGCTAATAAGCATGCTAGTACCTGCTGTACCTGTATGACACAGAAAAAGCATGCTTAATAGTAGCAAGCCGTGGTGGCCGAGTGGTTTGACCTATCATATGGCCTCTCAAGCAGAGGATCGTGGGTTCAAACCCCGGCACGCACCTCTGAGTTTTTCGGAATTCATGTGCGAAATTACATTTGAAATTTACCACGAGCTTTACGGTGAAGGAAAAAATAGTGAGGAAACCTGCACAAACCTGCGAAGCGATTCAATGGTGTGTGTGAAGTTCCCAATCCGCACTGGGCCCGCGTGGGAACTACAGCCCAAGCCCTCTCATTCTGTGAGTAGGCCTGTGCCCAGCAGTGGGACGTATATAGGCTGGGATTATTATTATTATAATAGTAGCACGTCCATATGCACACATGATAGTAAGTAGCATTTGCTGAATAGTAGCATGCTTTCGTGCTAGTAACTAGCATGTGTTGGTACCTTAACTGCAAAATCAGGCCGAGGTATGTGTACTCCGAAACAACATCAAGAAGATTTCCACTAACGATGACGGGCCTCTGATCCATGTGGCCATTGATGACAATTTTGGTATTATCCACATTCATTATAGCATTATATTGTTTATACTAATAGTACATAAGTACTGTTTTATTTTTACAGTTTATATTGTTTTGTTTTGGGATATATTTTGTACGTAATTTTATTACTTGTACCTACTGTTGATTTATTTAATTTATTAGTGTAAAACTATAAAAAATAAATTAGTTTTTGAGTACGTAAAAACAATTATGAGTTAACAAAAATAAAACAAAAAAATATTTTTTTATTTAACACATATTTTGGGGGTTTTTAACGAAATAAATGAATTTATATGATAGACAGCGATGAGGTTGAGTGGTAGATAACTCATTTAATAATATGAATAAAATGATTAATGCAAAGTAAATAAAGACATCTACAAAATTTTATCAAAAAAAGGGTGAATAACTACTCGTTGCATGTTGTTTAGATTATCTCTAAACACTCCTCTAAGTTTTACCGGAGATTCTTACCTTAGCTTATTCGTTTTTTATAACGGAAAAGGCGTTTGTTTCATTACAACGCATAAACGGATATCAGGCAGATGTCTTCCTCTACGTTTAAGCTCTTTCAAAGTAAAAAAAGACATCTACAATTTTTCATTAAAATAATGTTATAGAAATAAAATCTGTTGAACAATCACCAAAGAACATTATTTTAATGCATCATAGAAAATTTCATGGTAATCAGTCCATTAATCTCAAAGTAGTCATTATTTTTGACTAAATACGCTCTCCTGTAAAATAGCTATTTTGTAGATGTCTTCTTTTACTTTGCTGCCATCGATTTGATATGTTTGTGTTACCTAATGCACAGTTAGAATAAAAATATTATTCTAGTGTTACTACCTATTCACATAAAATGAATTTCTGCCGGGAAAGTAGGTTAGGTTAGAACTCTTATGTAAAACGAACTGCTGTTTGAAAAACTGATTAAACTAATCAAATAAAACGCAAGTTGTACAAAAAATACTTATATTTTAGCATTAATATTCAGGCGTTAAAATTACAACAAATATTATGCAATAACAATATATATCACTTGTTATATAATTTGATTTATAAAATGATTTGCCACATTTTGATCAAAAACAGATAGGTGCTGCTCACGATGGTATTTTGAGCTAACGTCAGCTCTTCTCTTAATATAATAATAATAAACCATTTATTTCAGGCATCACGGCCCATAGGTACAATAAATACCTTAAAGACTAACATACATAATAATAATTATAATTAATTAGAAACACAATATTTAAAACTAATTAATTATTATTAATAAAAATAGCTTAACTAATAGAATAAGAATAGGGTAAAAATAATAATATTTCATTTAGGGCCTGTTTCACCACTTGTCGACTAACTTTAAGTGACGGATATCAGTGATGCCGTCTCTGTTTGTTTTGTCCGAATAAACAAACACGGCATCACTTTTATCTGACACTTAAAGTTAGTCAACAAGTGGTGAAACAGGCCCTTAGTTTGTCAGTTAGACTTCAAAAAATATTGAACACGTATCTTTTCTAATAACAAAAAATGAAAAATAAGCGTCAAAGTTCGGTAGTGGGGGACCGTGGTGACACTCCTTACTAAAAAGTGCACTAAAGTGTGACGTCACATAAAACTTTAACCGGCTATATCTTCGGCATTCAGTCAAAGTGAAAGTCAAATGTCTTTATTAAATTGAGGCTATAACAAGCACTTTTTATCAATGTCAAAAATAAATCTACCATCGGTTCTATTGTGGCCTAGACGAGCGTGGTCTAAAATCATTACCCTATTTTTTTAAATCGAACCAAAGGACTAATTAATTACATATTTTGTACAATTTATACTATTGCTAGTCATCAATACATAGTATTACCACATTTTGTACTATTCAGCTATCCCTTAAGAATTGTTTAAAAAAGTACGTGTTCCTTAATAAACGCGGCGTGGTGCTGGATGTGGGTAAGGATGGTGAACGTGTCGACGTTGCATTTATGCACAAGGTCGTACGGTGCAGGAGCGACCACGCCGCGCAGGTAGTAGCGCTGGACGCCTCGCTCCACGCTGGGGAAAGCCGGCCCCCCGCCGCTGTCTCCTCGGCACACCCCAGTACCTGCGAGAGAAGGCATATTGTAAGGAAACGAAGCCATACTATACCATAACCATACTATACACTATACCATAGTACGTAGCCATACTATGAAGCCATACTACGTGATCCTTCATTTCACAATTTTTTACCCCCTCCCCTCCACGGTGACCACCCGTAGTATATGCCAAGATTATACCTAACCCCCTAGTTTTCATGTAGTAATTATTCATAAGTATATATATCCGTTTTGATTAATACGGCGCTTGCCGTGTTGCACCAAGAATACGTGCATATCTATTATTATTACAAGTGAAAAAAATATTATTAAAAAGAAGTTAACTCAACTACGGAAAGGGCGTCAAAAACTTGCAAGATTTGACCTTTTCAAACATACACTGAACGTTGAATAAAAGCTTGTAAAAAGAGAACTTGCCGTTCTTGATGCCAGCACAGAACTTGTCACTGGTGATGTACGGTCTGAACGCATAGGGCACTTCTGCGATGCACTTTTCAACATCGACATACGGCAGTTCCGCCGTCCACAGCACCGGAGAAGCGCTACCGTCCGCCGATGTCAGTCCCCAACCGGAAATCTGTGGTTAAGTTTTAAAATTGAGTACCTAGTTTCTTCGGTGGGTTGGGTAGTTACACACGTTTAAACAATAAATAAGTATCTCATTTTATCTTGCCTTGTCTTGTCTCGGCTTGTCTCGTCTCGTCTCGCCTTGTTTTTTCTCGTCTCGCCTTGTCTGGTCTCGTTTTCATCTCATCACTTCTTATCTCGTCTCATCTCATATATAACTCTCAAATATAACATCTCAAATATAACTCTAGACTGTCATTGTAACTGGAAGGAACATGTTGAAGGAGTATGTAAAAAGATTGGTAAATTCGTATTTGCATTGTGGCGAATTAAACAAACTGTATCGGAAAAAACAGCTCTAATGGCCTATCACGGCTACATTCAATCAGTTTTGAGATACGGCATACTTATGTGGGGAAACTCTGTTAATGTAGACCGGGCTTTTGTAGCACAAAAAAAATGCGTCAGAACGATAGGCGGATTGGGTATCGAGAAACATGTAAAACTCTATTTATTAAACTTAACCCCTGTCTCTACATATACGAGGCCGCTATATTTGTAAAACTCAATACTGAGCTGTTCCTCTCGGCAGACAAGCCAACAAATAGACCCCATAGACGATACCAATTAGTACTACCTAAACATAGGTTGGTTCTAAGGAAAATGCATACTATATATAAAATTTATAATAAAATCCTGCTACATATAAAACATTATCCAATACCGAATTTAGGCGAAACTATACAAATCTTATGTAATGCCTGCTTTTACAGCATTGATGAATTTTTAGCTATAAGTTTTGATTGACATTTAAATACATAAAATTTAGAATTTTGTAATGATGAGTATAATGATAAAAATATAATAATATTACAATTAAAATTAAGTTCTACCCAATTGTATTCCAAATATACTTGACATGTATGGTTGCTGTTAAATTTAAATGATGACGGCAATTCTATGCTATTTTGACACTTTAATCTACTGTTCTGTCTTCAATCTCTAATTTTCACATGCCTGATGGCCGAACATATTACGGATCGCTAATAATACTGTACCTACCTTATGTATATGTACCATATGTTCTGTGAATAAATATTCATTCAAATATTCATTCATTCATTCATCTATTTTTCATTTATCAACAGTACAGTGGCCGGTGGCAAACAACGTTTACAAATGATCAATTCACAAACGACGTGTCACAACCACTTTATATCACAAATCATCATTTGATAAATCATCAATTAAAAAATGTTCATTACCCAAGCAACTCATTTTTCAAACTAGTTATTTTACAAAACATCATTTTTAAATGATTATTTGACAAACTATTTACATAACGTGTTTAAAATTGGTAGGATTTGGTTCTCGTGGCTCGTTTTTGTTTCGCTTTCCTTAAGGTCGCAGTTCTAACCTAACCTAACCTAACCAACTATAGGTACTGACAGTAATTAGTTTTTCCATTGGTCGTAATTCTAACCTAACCTAACCTACTGTACTGCAGCAGTTTGTTTTTCTTAGGGTCGCTGTTCTAAACCATACCACCAACTTTACTGGCAGAAGTTAGTTTTTCTTAGGGTCTCAGTTCTAACCTTACCTAACCTATTTCTTAACCAAGTTAACCTGAGCTGCATTTTATTAAACGATTTTTGCCAAACGTTGATTTGACAAACGTGGTTTACTGGTTTTGCCAAATGACGAAAATAATAAATGAATAGTTTGCCAAATAATGATTTACCGTCCCTCCGAACATTCATCCTAACACCGACGTTTGTTTTGCAGGATTCCACGAAGATAAAAGCTTATTCCATCGTGCCGGTTGACATTTTAAACCTACTGGAAGGTAAAGTAGAAGCAAGACGACGCAGAGTAGGTAAAGCCAAGATTCACAATTTTCATCAGGTGAAGGAGAAAGTGCGGTCGTGTCGTATAAGGAACCAAACAGCTGAACAAAGACCTGCGAAGTGGCGGTTACTCTACCGACAAGAGCGTAGCTATTAAATTAAGAAGACAAAAGAAAAA
>NC_133497.1:1305144-1317819 GCF_025370935.1 Choristoneura fumiferana | reverse complement strand
TTCGCCATGTCTGTCTGTCTGTCTGTCGTCGCGGCTTTGCTCATGGATGTCAATGCTAGAAAGCTGTAATTTTGTACGGATATATATGAAAACTATCCCGACAAAATGGTAAAATTAAAAATTAAAAAAACTTTTTTTTTTTGTAAAGTAGGGGCTTTTTTCTCATCCAAACCTATAGTGTCAGGGTCTTATAAATTGAAACCATTAGGGGTTACTAAGACGATTTTTCGATTCCTGATTTGTTTGCGAAATATTCAACTTTAAAGTACAAATTTTCATTAAAATCGAGTTTTAGGGGTTTTTAACTTAAGCTTTAGAGATAAATATTTTGAGAGTTGGTAACTCTGCGCTCGGCCCACGCGTTGTTTGTGACGACGGGCGACGGACGCGGGCCCGCGCACGACCCGTCCCGCGCCCGACCCGCGCCCGCGTTTTGTGTGAAGGCGTCCATATACCGCCATGCAAATACGCCCGTCGCGGGCCAGCGCACGACCCGCGCCCGCTCTCTGTGTGTGTTGCCCTTAAGAGCGATCTCTCATTCTCTTTTATTATGAAAAAATGACTTTCTGCCAAGTTTCTTGTGGCGCATTCTTCGTGGCAATGATGGTCTTTCCGAAAGCTGTAGTTTAAAAAATGACATGTAAAAGTGCTCATTGCGGCCTATTTACTGAGTAAATGAATTGAAATTGAAATTTGATATTTTATATCAATAAAACCAAAAGGACGTTGAATGTAAAGACAATAACGCGACTCAAAACTGTGGGACTGTAAACAATTATTCAGACTTTTACATTAACAACTGACAATTATTAACATTCCCAAAGCACCACAATCGGTTGTGCAACATCTGGTGAACGGATGTGTTGCTTTGAGGATAAACTCTGATTGAATTTGAAACGCGTCGGCGTAGTTTGGTGGTGCTGGTAGTAAAGTTTGTGTGATGTCTGTCGGACGCCAGCGTCTCGTTAACGCCCGCGCAGCGTCGACGCGGCGTCACTAGCGTTTGTCGAACGTCAGCGTCTTGTCAGCGCTCGCACAGCGTCACTGCGACGGACAGAGCGCGACGCAATCCACCGCATTTCAACAGCCTCCGTTGAAACATTAGCGCCAAAGAGAATACACGTAATATTCTGAATTCGGTCACCGTAAAAACTGTGGGATGAATAAATTGTATATCTCATCCCAAGCATTGCTTTTAAGAACACGATCACTGTTATCTCTTTTAGACATATCCTAAATTACAGGATGGTTTTGTATTTCTTGTATAAAAAGTTCAGTATCAAACTAATCTCCTGGCGATGACTGCATTTCTGAACACTGATCATGTGTTATCTGTTATCTGTAGCTCTGACTGACTTTAACTGAGGTGGGGATGGACGCGGCGGCGAGTGCCGGGGGCGCTGCGCTGACGCCAGCATCGGACAGTCGCCACCTGACGTCGATGCGACGCTGCGCGGACGCCGTGTCGATGCTGCGCGGGCGTTAACGAGACGCTGGCGTCTGAAAGACGCCACTGGCGTCGCGGCGTTTACTAGACGACGACGCTCGAAAGACGCTAAGTGGCCCCAGGGCCGAAGGTGGGGGTAAGCACAATCATTGTTTATACAAGTAGTTCACTAATATGGACCTCCGCAAAGTCACGCCTGATCCAACAAATTATTCTAAACTGTGATATCTATTTTACCGTCGTTATACTCAAGGTCTGCAATGTCTCAAAAAAGTCGTAGCATTAAAGACGAACAGGAATGGAATTAATCATTACAACATACCAATAGGCTCGTGTGCTGAGGGGGGGGGGATATCGAATTAGTCCGAGAGCTAGATGATGAGAAAATATAGGACATATTTTTTGTTAATTAAAAGGAATGATGAAGATAATAAAATATATCCATTTAAAGTTCTGCGTGCCAAAGATATCGCATGGCTTAACCTCAAGGGCTCCAGCTTTCGAACTTTGACGCGCTCACCTTAGTCATTTTTTGTCTGATTGACGAATGAAAAAGTTTTTGGTGAAAATTTCCTTTTTAATACATGATTTTTCTGCTGACTGTACTTTTTGTTGACTGTACTTGCATTGCTACCCAAACTACATTTGCATACCTACCAAATTTCAAGTCGATTCATTAACAGTTGAAGAGTTCCGTCCTGCGGAGACGAGCCTGGCCGGACTACCAGGATATTACTACCAAATCTAATAGCTTTAAGCGAGCAAGTCTTGTATATTCTTGTATATATATATACTAGCTTTTGTCCGCGGCTCCGCCCGCGTGGTATTCGGTTATCGCGCGCTGTTCCCTCGGGAACTGTGCATTTTTCCGAGATAAAAAGTAGTCTATGTCACTCTCGGTCCCTTAAACTATCTCTATGCCAAAAATCACGTCGATCCGTCGCTCCGTTACGGCGTGAAAGACGGACAAACATACAAACATACTTTCGCATTTATATATATATAATATTTCAGGGACCTCGGAAACGGCTCCAACGATTTCGATGAAATTTGGTACGTAGGGGTTTTGGGGATGACAAATCGATCTAGCTTGGTCTTATCTCTGGGAATACGCTTATTATCGAGTTTTAGCCCGAGCAAAGCTCGGTCGCCCAGATACTTATTGTATTGTCACGCAATTTGTACATAAGTATACCAAATTCCAAGTCAATCCAACTACTGGAAGTTCACTTGCAAGATTTGATTATAGACAGACAGACAGACAGCGGGACAGGTGAAACTAAATAAAAGCATGTAATAATAAAAAGGAAGCATGCATGGTTGCTCCGATCAGCTCGGCCGACGCCAGTCGACGCGTTGACGTTCCACTTCTATTGCGTAGACATCATATACCTAAGTTTTTTCCATCGGCTATTGCCGTTGCCGCATCGATAGGTACGAGTATAGACAGTGCCTTTAGTGTAAGTTATCGGTTACAAAATACGTCTCGATCGCGTTCGCGTTAAAATCTCAATTTGTATAGAAACACGAACATCCCAAACGTTCCGCTAGAGGCGCTGTTCGTGTTTCTATATAAATTGAGATTTTAACGCGAACGTGATAGAAACGTATTTTGTAACCGAAAACTTACACTAAGGGTACAGACTCTAAGTTGGTTATGGCTGAGGTGTTAACTCACGTCTGACTTATGCGTTTCAGTGTCCATTGCTTTCTCCCACTGTCGGTAGATCTTCCCGAGAGCTATCGCATACTTGCTAGCGGGCTGCAGGCCTTCCCGGTCCATCCAGAAACAATGCGCCGCTGTTAAAGTTGCATGTTAGATCAAAAAGCCGAATATAATGTAGCCTTCAACGGTCAAAGTCACTTTTATCATGATCATATCAGCCGCAAGACGTCCACTGTTGGACATAGGTCTCCCCCGTAGACCTCCAGTTGCTTCTGTTGTTGTTGTCTGTGATCACGGAACTTTAACCAGATCATCCGTCCATCTTGTATGTAGACGTCCTACGCTGCGCTTGCCGATCTGCAGTCACTAATCAAGAACTTTTCGGCCCCAGGGCCACCTGTTCGCCGTTATAATATGGCCTGCCCATTGCCACTGTTATCAGTTTTTAATGGATGGCTTCTGACAATTTTACACAAAAATTCAAGCATGAAGACACTGACAAGATCTTCTAAGTCGCTCAGTAGTGAACTTTGATGACAAAATTCTTGGAAAAATAGTGTGAGTGTGAGCCAGAGAAAGAAAGAGATACTTGCCAGATATGACGACCCTGGTGGAGATCAGAGAGCCGCCGCAGATCTGCATGAAGGGAGTGAAGGTCTTGTCGTAGACGCCTGCGTGCCAGGGCAGCTCGCCGCGCTTGGTTCTAGTGCCATTAAATACCAGCGGCTGGCCAACTGCAGTGGGTGTCCCACAATCTAGGCGTACACGACCACATTGTTAGTATTACCCGAAAGAAAAAAGAGGCCACGTGAGTATCGTCAGTAAAACTTAAATACTAATAAATATAATTGTATTCTTTATAACCTACTAATTTGAAATCATTACCTATCCTTTCTTACTTGAGATTGCAAACGAGGAAATTATTTAGCTTGCAACTTCGTCCTAAAACAATTAATTAACAAACTTTGCAAATAAATCAAGAGCTTGAAATAATAAAGAGACCTATTCCCAGCAGTAGCTAGAGGAGGGAGCGGGGGGGGGGGTACCTAATCTGGAAAAATATGCTTTGTGGAGGTTTTGGTAGCTTGTCGAAATCATTGAATACCCGGCTGGCAGACGGCGACGTGGTCCCAGGTGCCGTCGACGCAGCGCATGTTCAGCAGAACGCTGCTGGAGTAGTAGACGGGGCGGTTGCACTCCGGCACGACCTCCGTACCGTGCGGCTCCAGCTCGTGGCACGCCCGGGTCCCACTTACAACTCCATCTCCAGTTATTTTGCAATAGTAATTGATGCTTGGGTGTGGAGTCAGTCTGCAGAAACCTAGAAAGAAGGTTAAGCTGAGAGCGCCACGTATTTATTTTTGTAAAACCCGAGTTTATAAATGATAAAGAAGTTAAGTTGGTACTTACGGGATCAACAAAAAGGACTGACCCAAGTACCCTGCAGAGCCTAACGGGAGGGAGAATGCATGCCTCTCCCAGGACTCCCAGCTTTCCAGCAATTGTTTCAAGCAGACTCCGGGTAGATGACGAACCCTCCCAACCTTCTCTTCCCCGTAGAAAGCTCCAAGAAGTTTGGGACGTAGAGCTGGGTTTTTTAGCCGGTAAGAGTCCAACACTGTCTGGGTCCTCAGTCTCAAGCGTACCGTCAGTCACGCACACTGAGACTAAGACAACGTGTAATTACGAGGTTTACTCGTGCACATTGATAATTAGCTGTGGAGGGGCGCGCCTTCGTGAGTGAATAGACCTGTATGGACTTTTCCCGACTGCATAAACCACGTATAAAATTTAAAAGATTAAGGGGACTGTTTTACCAATCATTGATCAATTTTATTTGACGGATAAATTTAATCAATGGATTGAACTAAAATAATTTCCTTGCTCACCCGCGACCTTACGATAGCTAAGCTTATGCAAAATATGCGTGTTCCTGCAGTTCCTCCACCTCCACACTGTAAGAACACACACAAATCACACAAACCCATCTATCACCACCACCACACTACACTGACGCGTTTCGAACTCAAACAGAGCTCATCTTCAGAGTGACACAACCGTACACCATGCTACCAGTTGTTAGACTAACGAACCAAACCACCGTTTTAACTTGTCACTGTAACTCCCCAAGTACCCACATACGTTTATGAAACAAAACAAAACTACCCACAAATTATTAATAAATTTTTAACCGTCCTTCAATACTACCTTGATTTTTATTTATTTACTGTCAAGGCATGTTTTATTAACTACCATTGCTGAAATTAGATCCAAGCCGTAGCAAGGGAGATGAAACTAAATTTACCTGCTCATTAATAATAGACCCCATACTGTTGTATCTAATTATCTCCATGCATTCTAAAACATCGAGACGAAACCCCTTGCCACAATAATGTAACAACTTCATACGAATCTGAGTCCGATAAAGAATGATTTAGTTCCAACAAATGTTTGGCAAAATTCGACTTATCAGGATGCTCATTCCTATATGCCGAAACATGCTCTTTAAATCTAGCATTAAAACTGCGTCCTGTCTGACCGACATATACTTTACTGCAGTCATTACAAGTGAGCTTGTATACACCCGATCTAGTTCCTTTATCAACCTTCTCTTTGTGGTTACAAAGTTTAGAGTACAAAGAGTTGTTAGTCTTAAAGGCTACCTTAAACATTGTTTGATTTTAAAATACCACAAATTCTATCAGACAAACGACCAACGTATGAAATGCTACACCTATATTTGTTAGAAGACTGCGATGGTAACACGGCGTAAAGCATGCTATTCACTATCCGTGCCTGCTTCTTCTGAACCAAACTATTGACCATTTGATTTAGTATAACCATTCGACAACGCTATCTGATAAATAGTATTTAACTCTAAATCAAAATCTTCCCTAGAAAGAGGTACAGTTAACAATCTATGTACATAACAACAAAAAGCTGCTAATTTATGCTGCCACGGGGTGATTAGACGATGCTGGTATCACGGCATCTGTGTACGTGGGCTTTCGGTAAATTTTGAACTGGTGTTTTATTAAATCTATTAATTGTCAAATCCAAAAAGTTTAACGAAAAATTTTCTTCTAATTCTTTTTAAATTTTATTTTACCATGTTTGTTATTTAAAACCATTCACAAACAAGTCGAGCTGTCTCATACTTCCCCTCCAGCACCACGCAAACGGTGGTTTGGTTCGTTAGTCTAACAACTGGTAGCATGGTGTACGGTTGTGTCACTCTGAAGATGAGCTCTGTTTGAGTTCGAACGCGTCAGTGTAGTGTGGTGGTGGTGATAGATGGGTTTTGTGTGATTTGTGTGTGTTCTTACAGTGTGGAGGTGGAGGAACTGCATGAACACGCATATTTTGCATAAGCTTAGCTATCGTAAGGTCGCGGGTGAGCAAGGAAATTATTTTAGTTCATTGATATGGACCTCCGCAGAGTAACGCCTGATTCAATAAATTATTTAATCAATGGATTGTGACACAGGGTGTAAATCAAGTAAACAAAAGCAAGCACCTAGTATCTTGGTCCTTAAGACGACATTAACCCAAAACAAAGTACTTACGGGTGCACTGTGGCATAGGTTGCTGCCAAACATTTCTGCCGAAGCAGTATGTGAAGTTACTTCCGACTACTCCGTACCCAGGGTCGCAGGTCACCATCAAAATGGCCGAGTCGTAGACTTGCCCCGGCGCAGCTACTGCCTTGTTATGGACAGTGTAGATGCCATGTGGTGGATACTCGGGCAGCACGCAGCCACCGGTTCTGAGGACGAAAAGTTGTTTTTATAATATAAATATACAACTAGCTTTTGCTGGCGGTTTCGCCCGCGCGGTATCGATTATCGCGCGCTGTTCCCTTGGGAACTGTGCATTTTTCCGGGATAAAAAGTAGCCTACGTCACTCTTTGGCCCATTTTTTTTTATTATTTTCTCAAATAACAGAATACATTGTTTAAAGAAATTATCTGCCAAACTGCATGACAGTTTGTTGGCAGAAAAAAATTAGCTCTCTAACACTGTTCTTAATATAAATCCTTAAAAATAAATACATGCATGTATAAAGGCATGCAAGGGGATGTACATTAACTCCACATCCGCCAGGTCATGTACTTTATCACACATATATAAAGATATACCTATATATAACATATATTCCAATGCTAGTAGAAGCGAACACTTTTCATGAACTGGTAGCACCCTACAAAGTAGAAATAATCTATCATACACCTCGTTACTTTTTTCTTTGGTTCTTTTTTTTACAAGATATTTTAAGAATCTAATTTGTATTTTTTTAATTTTATCTAGGTAAGTTCGAAATGTGCGTCCGTAACTACTAAACCCATACGACAGAACTGAGTCCACCAAAGCGTGGTACACCGTGTACATTGTGGTGCGGTTAACAGCACCGCGCAAATGAAAAAATTTACCTAATATAGACCTCAGTTTCTGACACACATTATTCACGTGGATTTTCCATGACATACTACTGTCCACCGTCAAGCCGAGATATTTGTAGCTATCGACAAAAGACTTTACAATCACAGCCTTGTTTATTTTTGTGTAGGCATTCGTAGCTGTGGCCTAAAATACTAAAATTGGCGTTATTATGATTATTATATGGCGAACGAATATGCATACATTTTGTTTTGCTGAGATTGATTATAATGCCATTGTCATGTGCCCATTTTATAACTTCTTCAAAGTCACACTGAACCTTACTAGACATCGATTGCAAGTCATCACCAGCGAAGACCATGCAGGTATCGTCGGCGTACATATACATTTTACAGTGTTGTACTACATTGCACACACTATTAACATGCATGATGTAGCCCACGGGGCCGTAAACCGAGCCAGTGGCACGCCGTAGACGACGTCTGCGCGCGCGCCGGCCGCGCCGCGCACCACGGTCCGCAGCGAACGGCGCGCCAGGCACGCGCGCAACCACTCGTGCATAGCTTGTATTAACTGCTCGTGCTCGAGGGTGTCAAAAGCCTTCTTGAAATCTATGAAAACTGTCACTACTTGTTTACGACTATCGAGACATTCATTAATGTAGTCAGTAAATTCTGCTAAGGCTGTCGCCGTGCTACGACCACGCCTAAATCCGTGCTGCGCCTCCGAAATTATGTCATTATTCTCAAGGAATTTACCAATTTGGGTCATAACTATTTTTTCGTCAATTTTATTTATTACTAAATAAACATATACCATAAACTATCTCTACGCTAAAAATCATGCCGATCCGACGCTCAAACACACAAACACACTGTCGTATTTATAATATTAGTACCTATTAGCACCTGAAATTTTTTGCTAGTATTAAAAAAAAAGTGACAAAAATGCGATTTTGCTCATTGCGTGAGTAGTGGAAATCCTTTCCTGTATCTAATGAAAGGGATATCATTTCGGTATCATATGCAAGTCTTTTGGGTTATTCGATGAACAACTAATCCGGTCAAAGGCTTTTTCTGGAAAGGGTTATGTCGGTCCTTGTGAGAAAGCTATGTACGATTATGTTATTATTAACGCATTATCTATGCGGCTACGAAAAATACCAAAATTGGTACTTACTCGCTTTGCAAGGCACCAGCAGCCAACCCGCAAACTGAAAAAAATAATTTATTGTATCAGACGTTACTTTGCCAGAGTCTAGCCAGAGTAGATGTTGTTAACACCACCAGGCTTTCTTTGTTGCCTAACATCTGGGAGCATGGTTAATTAGTTTTGTTGCTCTGATGATGAACTCTGGTTGAGTTTGAAACGCGTTAGCGTAGTGTGGTGGTGGTGATATTTGTATTTGTGTGATGTGTGTATCTATATTCTTACAGTGTTGAAGTGGAGGAGTGACACGTTTTTTTGCATAGACATAGCCATCGTATGGTCGCGCGAGAGTGAGCAAAGTAAATTGTTTGTAAGTAGTATCTACGAAATCTGATATAAATGAGTATTGGTAAGAGGTCCAATCAACTGTTTTACCGACACTAATCTGTCCGCGACATTTTTCAAACAATTGCAGATTTTTAGGGTTCCGGAGCCAAAATGGCAAAAACGGAACCCTTATAGTTTCGCCATGTCTCTCTGTCTGTCTGTAGAAAGCTGTAATTTAGCACGAATATATATGTAAAGTATGCCGACAAAATGGTACAATCAAAGTTTAAAAAAAATATTAGTGTACCTCCCATAGACGTAAAGTGGGGGTGTTTTTTTTTTCTCATCCAACCCTATAGTGTGGGGTGTTTTTGGATAGGTCTTTTAAAACCATTAGGGGTTTGCTCAGATGATTTCACGATTCAGTGATTTGTATGCGAAATATTAAACTTAAAAGTGCAAATTTACATAATAATCGAGCGTCCCCCCCCTCTAAAATTTAAACCGGTGAGTGGAAAAATTTGAAAAAATTCTGGATGGCAGTAAGTATATTAAACTTTCAAGGAAAACTATAACGGCTGCGTTTGCTTGAGAACTATTAGTAGTTTATGAGTAAATAGCAGCCTAAGGTATAAAATATACCTAAACTTAGAAGATTACTAATAATAATAATAATAATATCACGGGACAATTAATTAGAAGACAATTATAAAATAAGAAATCCTTAGAAAAATATTACTTAACTTTTTCATATTGGCTACGGAACCCTATTTTGGGCGTGTCCGACACACTCTTGGCCGGTTTTATTGTAAGATGTTTTTCTGTAATTGAATAGATGGTGTACATTATACATGGCATGCCATCCTACGTAAGTTCAACTTATTAAACCGTGAAATATCTTGTTGGAAGTACGATTTTTTGGTAACGCCAGAGACAATTTTGGTAACGCAGGAGACGCCCAAAGTGTCGGTAAAATAGTTGATTGGCCCAAGAACGTGAGCTGGCAAACGTTTTAGCAATACCTACTGACGTTGCTTATTAAACAACGTCAAATCTTGCGTAATACATACTTTACTCGTACTTGTGTTTACCCGCGGCTTCGCACGCGTAGATCATTAGATACAGCAGTTGAATTGAAATTCCAGGATTTTGCAAAATTCCCGTGGGAATAACATCGTGCTCTTTATTGACGTTGCACCCGCGGATGAGATTTTGAGATGGCATCTCGATCCCGTGAGAATATCGAGATCTCAATGAGAGATATCCCGTGAGAATATCTGGATTCCAATTTCATCGAAATCTGTGCAGCCATTCTAGCGTGAGGAAGGAACAAACAAAACTTCACACGGGAATTCCCGAAAATTACATCGTGGTTTTCATTGTCATTGCATTAAAAACAACCATACGAAATCTCATGACTCTATAACGGGATTCGGTAGCCTACATGTTATTCCCGATGTCCAGCTATTATCATACTAAATTTCATCCAAATCCGTCCAGTCGTTTTAGCCTAAAATAATAAAGAACACACATACCGTTTCCTTTTTTATTCTTTTATTGTTGCATGCATTGCACACATGCAATCACGCACGCACACACAGTCACAAACTTTCATATTTATAATATTAGTAGGTAGACGCAGTAGCATTGCTTCTCTCTTCTTCAGCATGATTTCCACTAAACGGATGGATCGAAACGAATTTTACAAACACTTACAACAAATACATACATACATGTCATACTAACAAAGAACTGAATTAGATAAAAGTCGTCCTTATAAAAGCGTATTAAAAATGGTATTGTAAACAATTAGGTATTTAAAAGGTCTCTACTTTGTCGGGAATCAGCAATCTAACCAGCCAGTGGTAAATTCAGAGCACGTAAGTACCTAGCATTTGGGACTATAATCGACGTGGTTCAATGATACTGGCCACTTGTGTTCATAGAAAATTGTGTTCTGAAATTTTGAATTTCGAAGTTCTGCATCGCGCCAACGAAATTTTTAACCGTGGCTATATATACCCCGAGTATTTTGCAGGGAGGTTGGTCGGGGAGGTGGGGGAACGGCACCAGTGTAGCTTCAGCTAGATCTAGGAGCAGACATAAAGCGGCGCAGCCGCCTTCACTAACTGAATGGCCCTCAGTATTTTAAAATTTTATCGCAGCTCTGACGACGTACCTACTAACTCAAAGCGGCGTAGCCGCTTTGAACAATGGGTACCTGCTGCGCCCTCGACATAGCACGGGACTGTCAAAGTAATATAAAGCGGCGCAGCCGCTTTCATTATTGGGCGCCTGCGGCGCCCATATTAGAGCCGCTAGAGCGATGTAATTCAAAGCGGCGTAGCCGCTTTGACTATTGGGCGCCTACGGCGCCCACGTATAAAAGATAACTATCTAAGTAATATTCATTATAAGGCGCCTGCGGCGCCTATATTAGAGCCGTTGGGACGATATAATTCAAAGTGTCCTAGCCGCTTTGACTATTGGGCGCCTGTGGCGCCCACGATATAGAGGATAACTATTAAAGTACATAAATATAAAGCTGCGCAGCCACTTTGATTATTGGGCGCCTGCGGCGCCCATATTAGCACCGTTATGACGATGTAATTCACAGCGGCCTAGCCGCTTGGACTATTGGGCGCCTGCGGCGCCCAAGATATAGAGAATAACTATAAAAGTAATAAAAAGCGGCACAGCCACTTTTATTATTGGGCGCCCGGCGCCCACATTATAGCCGTTAGGACAATATAATTCAAAGCGGCTAGGCCTGCGGCGCCCACGTATAAAGGATAACTATCTAATTAATATAAAGCGGCACAGCCGCTTTCATTATTGGGCGCTTTTTGCGCCTATATTGGAGCCGTTGGGACGATACAATTAAGAGCGGCGTAGCCGCTTAGATTATTGGGCGCCTGCAACGCCCACGATATAGAGGATAACTATTAAAGTACTATAAAGCGCGCTGTCGCTTTCATTATTGGGCGCCTGCGGCGCCCATATTAGAGCCGTTAGGACGATATAATTCAAAGCGGTCAAGCCGCTTTGACTATTGGGCCCCTGCGGCGCCCACGTATAAAAGATAACTATCAAAGTAATTATAAAGCGGCACAGCCCCTTACATTGGGCGCATGCGGCGCCCATATTAGCGCCGTTACGATGATATAATTCAAAGTGGGGTAACCGCTTTGACTATTGGGCGCCCGGGGCGCCCACGATATAAAAGTTATATAAACCGGCGCACCCGCTTACAGTGTTGGGCGAACAGGGGCGTGTTAAAGTCTATGGTTGTGTCATAGCGACGGTTTTTGTTAGTACCTACCTAGTAAATAATGTCACTTCAAGAAAATGAAGTGTAACAGAATGCCCTAATTTACTGAGTTTTCCTTATTATACGAGCTAGAGTTCATCCGATACGCCATATATCTTAATACGGCGCCCACATTAGAGCGGCATGATGATATAATTCAAAGCGGCTTAGCGGCGCCCAATAATAATAAGGCATGATAATAAGTAGATATCAACCGGCGCCACCGCTTTAATTGTTTGAGCGCCTGCGGCGCCCACATTAGAGCGGCTGTGACGACATGTACTCAAAGCAGCATAGCCACTTTGACTATTGAGCGCTTGCGGCGCCCACGACGTAGGTACCTAACGCATGATTGCCATGGTGACAGTAACATAAAGA
>NC_133497.1:1300593-1302929 GCF_025370935.1 Choristoneura fumiferana | reverse complement strand
CCGGGCGGACTTTCACAAGGTCTACACCTGCAAAACGTGCACGTGCTTTATCTTTGTCATTTTTAGGGTTTCGTGGCCAAGGATAAAAACGGCACTCTATTACAAGACTCCGCTGTCCGTCCGTCAGTCTGTTAGCCAGTCACCAAGCTCTATATCATGAACTTTGATAACTAAATAAACAGTTGTAATTTTCACAGATTATGTGTTTCTGTTGCCGCTATAACAACAGATACTAAAAACAGAATAAAAAAATATAAGGGGGGGCTCCTATGCACAAACGTGATTTTTTTACCGTTTTTTGCTCGATATTAATAACAGCAACAGGTAGACGCCTAAAATATTCATAGAACGAATGATTAAATTAAATTAAAATAAATATTAAGGAGGCTCCCATACAACGAACGTGTTTTTTTTTTTTGCTAATGTAAATGTTGTATAGATAAATGGTACGAACCCTCGTGAGTTATCCGACTCGCACTTGGCCGATTTTATTGATCGACAAAAAAATAATATTTAATAGTTTTTGATAAACTAACTGATAGACTAAATAGAGGTACCCCATTTAGGTTTTCTCAACATTTTAGAATTGATTCGGCTTTGATAGAGAACATTATACTTACACTTGAAAGTTGAGAAAAAAATATTCATTTAACTAAAAGAATTTCCTTGCCTCACCCGGACCTTACGATAGCTAAGCTTTGCAAAATATGCGTGTTCATGCAGTTCCTCCACCTCCACACTGTAAGAACACACACAAATCACACAAACCATCTATCGCCACCACCACACTACACTGACGCGTTTCGAACTCAACCAGAGCTCATCTTCAGAGTGACACAACCGTACACCATGCTACCAGTGTTAGATTTTTTTAGTTCATTGATATGGACCTCCGCAAAGTAACGCCTGATTCAATATAAATACTCATTGTGTTACCACGAGCTTGCAGTAAAGGAAAACATGCACACATGTGAAAAGGTACAATGGTGTGAGTGAAGTTTCATCTTCCGTCCTGGGCCTGCGTTGGAACTACGGCCTAAGCCCTCTCATTCTGAGTCGAGTCTGTCGGCGCAGTGACGTAAATAAGAGACCGAAATGATGTCAAAAAAACATTTTTGAAAAAAATTTCGATAGGTATCGAATCGACAACATCCCATCAGTAATCTTCGATTATATATTTTACATTTAATAGTGATGCGCCACTAAAAATCCTTTGCAGATGGCGCAGCGCTACGAATTCCTTTTCACGCTGTTTTGGACGCCATATTTACTTCGTTTATAGAACTTTATGTCATTCATTTCTGTACTGTACGAAACTCATTCATCACTGCATGAAAATACAAAAGAACAGTTGAAAACGCTTATTTGCATATCATGTAATTTCATCATCATCCAGATGTCGAAAGATTACATGATATACCAAATTTTATCCAAATTCTCCAGCCGTTTTAGCGTGAAGGAGTAATAAACATCCATACATAACATACACACGCACACTTTACAATTTACGTATTCATAATAAAGACAAGGAAGTAGTTTCTAAACAAACCGAATATATTATTTTAAATCAACGCTGCACCCAGCTCGTAACTAAACAAACTACCATTTTTAAAATTTTCAATATACCTGCAAACTGTGAGTTAGCTCCGTTTAAATAAAATCAAGCCTCCCCCTACTTTTACCCCTTCTTTATAAGGGTCGTAAAGTCTGAACTTGCCAGCTTGGAAGCCTGGCTACCGAGGTTTTAAAGGTAAGTATATAGTAATCTTTTACATACTATGTTTTATACTAAAAAAATAACTAATTGACAGATTCAAGCTAATGCAGTACCAGAATTCACTGCTGGGCACAGGCCTCTCTTCGAATGAGAGGCTTGGGCCGAAGTTCCCACGCAGGCCAGGGCGGAGTGATAAACTTCACTCACACCATTGTACCTTTTCACATGTGTGCATGTTTTCCTTCACTGCAAGCTCATGGTAAACAAATGATTATTTAATTTCTCAACTTTCAAGTGTAAGTATAATGTTTCTATCAAAGCCGAATCAATTCTAAAATGCTAAGAAAACCTAAATGGGGTACCTCTATTTAGTGTATCAGTTAGGTTATCAAAAAGTATGAAATATTATTTTATGTCGATCAAATAAAATCGGCCAAGTGCGAGTCGGATCTCCCACAAGACCCAGTTGGATCGGGAACTACAGTAACATTGAATTTCTTTGCAGGTTCTTCTTTATTTTCAGTACATTAAATGCATCACAGATAGACAACAGAAACTACTGTATTCGGCATCCAGATTAATAGTCTCGCCCGAGAGATAAATATCTGGAATAGAATTC
>NC_133497.1:1269699-1300493 GCF_025370935.1 Choristoneura fumiferana | reverse complement strand
TGTCTAATGTTGTTAGATAATGGTACGGAACACCTCGTGCGCGAAACCGACGCACTTTGGCCAGTTTATTTTTAAATACCCAGGGTAGGTATCATGGAATTCAATGTTAATTTTACAACTCTACCTCTATATCACTAATCTCTGTAAATTTGACATGCAGGCAGAAAGGAATAGCAAAAATCCTTAAATTCAATATCAGGATATTTTGAAAAAGATAAGTATTGTTCACTAACCGATTTTAATGACGATGATGATGCTGATGATGATGATGATGATGATGATGATGGTCGTATGTCATCGTGCGAATTCTTACTTTATTCAATGAAAGACATGGAGAAATTTGTCACAAAGACTTAATTCAGATAATTTGATATTACGCTGTCCGTCCGTCTATTTCTATAGGATTACTTAAAACTGAAGCAAACTGAAGTGGCAGTGGGCCGGCCATATCAGCCGAAGAACCGGTAACTGCTAGGGTAAACGAGTAAAAGCCTAGCGTGGCGTGGGACGCCCTCAGACTAGGTGGAGCGATGATCTTCACTGGGTAGCTGACATAACTGGATGAGAGTGGCGAGGATCGTGCTCAGTGGCGTGCAATTGGAGACGCCTATGTCCAGTAGTGGGCTAAGATAGGGCCGATGATGATGATGACTTAAAATAAGACAATAATCCCACTTCATATTATAAATGCGAAAGTTTGTTTAGTCTGTTTGTTTATTTCTTTATTACCTTTTCACGTCTAAATCGTTGAACCGATTAGGATGAAATTTGAGATACAGATAGTTTGAGTCCCGTAGAAAAACATAGGGTAGTTTTTTTTAATCACATAACTTCCGCGGAATAGCTATAAACGAATTCTACGCGGACAGAGTTGCGTGCAACAGTATGTACATTAGGGAATTTACCTACTGATAGTCTGATTTACGTCTTTATGCTGTAAACTAAAAGGCATCGGTCACCTAGGTATCTTATAGTCTGTCTGTAATACTATCTGTATTTATTAATGCACAATTCCTTTCAGATTCAATGATAACTAACTGCATATAACTTTACCTGGAATTATTATATTGCTGAAGTAGCCTTGGTGCTGTCATGCAATATTCAAGGTGAAGAAAAGAAGAAACGTTTAATGTTGATATGCAAGAAATTTAGGAATATCCGACTGATTAGATTTATTTATTAACGCTGTGTTAAAGTTTGTTCTAAATAAATATGATGTACACAACGAAATAAAGTCTTCGTAGGCATCTTTCTTTTAGCGTTCCGTGGGTGGAAATTTTAGTGGAGCTTCTAAAAACAAGAATACCAACAGGTATGTAGTTTTCATTTGTTGAATGAAACTATAGTAATTTCAGATGATGAGATAATAGGGGTACATATATATAAAGTACTATAAACCGTACAACTTTGACCTTTGATATAACTTTGCCCAAGTTGTAATTTTTTAAAATCATTGAAATAAAACAAAATTGACTGATTTGTGACACTTTGTGACATGCACATTTCTAAATCATTTTTGTAATATTTTTTCCCTGTTGTCACGAATAAATCTTTTCTTTTCCTCGATATTGGAATATTTCTTTATTCCTGACGGGAGTTACTTCTCCTTTTTAGGGTTCCGTACCAAAGGTGCCAACGGGACCCTATTGCTGAGACTCTGCTGTCTGTCTGTCTGTCTTCTACTGGTTCGTAACTATTATTTAGTTTTTAAGGTTAGGCCAACGGGACCCTATTGCTGAGACTCTGCTGTCTGTCTGTCTGTCTGTCTGTCTGTCTGTCCATCCGTCTGTCACAGGGCTTTATCTCTTGAGCTGTAATAGCTACCGTGTGATGTCGGGTTAGAATTAGACCTCTCCATTTCTTCCGTGGATGTCGTAAGAGGCGACTGAGGACCGTAGGCCACAGGCTAGCAACCTGTCACTATTGTACCGTTTTTGTCAAACTTAAAACCTAAAATTGCTAAAAGTGGCTCCGAAGCTGTAACGTTTCGTGTGCTTTGCCTACCCCATTTAGGCATACATGTTTGTGTGTACTAGACACTTGAAATGTTGACAGATTATGTAGGTATTACTGTGGCCTCCATAACAACAAATACTAATAATAAAGTAAGTAAAATTAAAAAATAAATGGAGTTGTCATACAAGAAACGTGTTTTTTCCAGCGTTTTTTGGTTACTAGGCGTTGCTAAAACTTATAAGTGAACTGTTTTAAAACATTGTACGTACGGAACCCTCGTATGTACGAGTCCGACTCGAACTTGACCTTTTTTATCCTGCTAAGGCCTTTTTGTTACAGCTTATATTTAACTCCGCGGGCAAAATAAATATGAAGGGCAAAATTGGACGGTTTTATAGTACTAAAAAAATAGTCTTCTATTTATAACAGAAAACGAACGACCAATAATTGAAGGATTTTAAATTGTGTTTATGTATGTAGGTAAATTATTTGATGGTGTTACATGACTGTCATGCAGCTCGTGAATTTGCTGCTCTGTATGTATGTGTGTTCTGGTGTTCTGAGTGACGATTAAATATTCACAGAACAAAAACAACCAAAATATCTAAATATCTTACGATATTAATGTTTATTTGTTAGGCCTTTACCATATGTAATTTGACTTTTTATGAAAGTGTAGTAGGGAGGATTTCTGCATGACACACACACACACATGTGTCGCACAAACACAGTTGTCTTGCACTTGTGTTTGCGGAGTGGCAAAGGAAAACGTTGAAGTTATTAATATGATTCAATCAAATAAGTTTACACTTTATGACCTAGTCTCTATCACTTCGTGTTTGAACTTTTGTACAAAATTGATGATGATAAAAATTATGATGATGGTGATGATAATGACGGTGATTTTGATAAGATGATGATGATGATGATGATGATGATAATTGATGGTAATGATGATAGTGATGATGGTGATGATGATGAATATAACGATGGTTGATAGTGTTGCGATGTTGATGAATATGGAGGTTTATGATGATGGTGATGCTGATGATAATAATAATGATGATGATGATGAATATGATGATGGTCGATAGTGATGCGATGGTGATGATTATGGAGGTATATGATGATGGTGATGCTGATGATGATAATGATGATAGTGATGATGACGACATGGACCAATATAAAAATACTAGTTAACTACGCCCAACACTGCCTCCGGCTGACCGGTGACTGTCCAGTAAGTAAGTAAAAATTCATTACATATCAAGTGTACTTAATTGTAATGGGATTTCATACTTACTTACTGGACAGTACGAGGTTACTTCCTGGACAATACTAGCCTAGTCTCCAGGATGCGTTACTTTCTAAAACGTTTTTGATGATGATTAGATGATTGTTAGCCATTGTGATGATCATGGTAATGATGATGATGATGATTAGATTAATGTTGGTTGACGGTGATGATGATGATGATGACGATTGATGATGGTTGACGGTGATGATGATAATGATGACGATTTATGATGGTTGATAGTGGTGATGATGATGATGATGATTGTTAGTCATGGCGATGATGATGGTCGTTGCTAGTAATAATGAAAATGATGGTTGGTATTGATGGTGATGATGATGGTGATGATGATGATGATGATGATAATGATGATGATGAATACGATGATGATTAATTTATTGATTTATTTTTTAGATATGATTGTCTAGACAAAAGCCAAATTTTTTGAACGTGTGACATCAAATCTCTGTGAAATTTCATACCTGAATAATAAAGTAAAGTTAGAGGAGGAGACGAGCAATAGCAATTATTATTGAAATTGGATAAATGAATGGCATGAAATTATAAATGAAAGTGGAAGTGGCATTTGAACATAAGTTGGTACCTTCCACACCTCTAACGGTTCACTTATGTTCAGTATGCGCCTGAAGACATCTTCATTTCATAATAAAAAATAGGCCATAGGCTAGCAGGCAATAGGCCAGCCTAGGTAGATTGTGAACTTCGAAGCTGTCTCACCCTGGAGATCGCATAGATCGATATTTGCTTGACATCTTATTCCGAAACTTATTTATTGTTTTGTCACTAGTAACGTGCTAGCACAAGTCTTTTCGCGATAGTTTTAATCTTCTTCTGCGTGAAACATAAACATTGTAGTAGAAAAATAGTAGAATTATTATATGTTCAATTTTTTTAACAAACGAGTTGGTGTTATGCTCTATGTCACAGGATGACTAAATATTGACTATCCATATCGATAATAATATCACTCATGTTTAGACTTTGCTCATGTCTAGCTTTAGAGACATTCTTGACTGAGCCGGCCGCGATAACTGTAGTAGGTAGTATGGCGTTCTTTTTCGAGTGTCATTGCTACTGAACTGTCAGGTTGCCTTACAGAAGAAAAGGAAACTCGTGTAAAATGACAATCTCGCATACAGATACCCAGAATCAAGAACCAAAATCAGAAGAATTGTATAAGCTCATATATTGATAATTTTTATTGTGAGCTTACTTTTTTTAATTATGTGTAACTATTATTACAAATTATATATTTTTAACTTTCTGGTACCTTGACATTTTGTATTTAGGACTATTGCATGGTAGGTGCACGCGGCTATTAGCTAGTTTTATAAGATCTCCGCTTACAAATTGTATCTTTCGCGTCACTGCTTTCATTATAGTGGCATCATAATAATGTTTGATTTTGAGTTTGCATTACATTATAGGCACTAAGTAAGTATAGAAGTTAGGTTGGTCAAAACTGTCTTATTGGCTGTACATTAATTTTCATCCAATCTAGTGTCCCAAATTTCAAATTTGTCAATTTTCAAAATCACTCAATATGCTTGACTGAAATCTGGGCCATATTGTCCGAAATAAAGGTCTTTACTTATTATTGTAATAGCTGGTTCAGATTTTCGATCACGAACCCATCTGGCCCCGGTCATTTGAAAGGCATGGGACCACAGCCAACATATCTAATATAGATGAGATGAGCAGAATTTTGGAGGTCTATCCCCTAATACACTATAAGGATGTGCCTCTACAGTTGTCAGATCCGAACAGTAATTCACATGGAGTGGGCTATGGCGTTATAGGATGCCGTATACAGCATTACCGAGATATGGAGTGAGATAACGGACACCTACCATTACAATTTTTCCAATATCATATAAATTGTACTTTTAGTAGACGATGACATGCCGTTCACTAAATGGGCCGCTCAAACTATTGACCCCCCGGAACAACGAGGTGTAGTATAATATAATGCTTCAAAAATGTGTTTCACATACTTTTATTCTGACCTAGAAAGACGTGTATGTGATATTTTTGATTGGTTCGATTGTATATCTATCTTGTCTTGAGTGGATAGAGATGAACGAAATAAATACTTGAATAATTGAGTGGTTTCGGTGTTACCAGGTTCCTTGACCCTTGATGCGTGGCTTTACTGGTACGTCCATGAGGCACATGTGCTATATGACCAGTGATGTAAATAATGGAGTTGTTCTTTCAATAAATAATAAACTTTATTACATACATTATAATAATTATTTTTATTCTTGAACCACATTTAGATAAACAATGAAAATTGCTACGGGAATATTATATTACCTTATCATTACTATGGCGACGTGTCAAAAGAACGCTGCACATTGCTTCGGGACAGAGAACTTGTTAATTTGCGGAACCTCATATAAATTGATAACAATATTTTTTACTTTACTTCTTCGCTACGAACCGTGCCCCACAACTACGTCCATGTGAAATATTCATACAATAAATTTACATACACGCCCGCTCTCTTTCTCTTCCATGTAAAACAATATGTTATTATGTATGTATAGTATATGTCACACAAGCTAGACTAGCTGTCACAAATACCTACTATATAACTATTATTAGGTATTGTGTGATATATATATTATTTCATGTAGGAGGAGGGAGGTGGAGGAGGGCGCGTACTGCATGTTATTATATTATGTAGGAACGTATTACATATGATCTAACTGTGCCGCACGGTTGACAGCAGAGAAACCTAGGGCAAAATTAAATACTGTAGGTTCTAGATACTGACTAACAGTCAAGCTCAAAAAAAAATATTTGCTAGTGGTACGGTTGGCTTGTTGATTGACTGGACAGCGGGCATATTTAACTTGTATCACAAAGTTTATACCTTTTTTTTGTTCTCAAAGTATTAGCTGAATCTAATGCCGACGTTGTTCACTAGCAGACCTGACCCCCTGATCCTGATAATTATTCTGAAACGCTGTCTAAGCGACGTACTGCATTTTACTTACCCCAAAGAAAAGATTGTATGGTAGAACTGCAACTGTCACAGGCGGAACGGCAGTGATGGGCCTGGTAATTGCAGCCTGCTCGCGTGCTCGGACAGATGAGAGGAATAGAGCAACAAAATAATTAAAAGAAACTGGAATTAATCAAAATACCACGCACAGGACTTATCACGCTAAACACCACGAGTAATATTTACCTCGATGTTTCGGCAACATTACAGTGGCCGTGGTCACGAGTAGACTGAAGTGTGGGGTGTCAAGTCTGCCTAGCAGCGCGAGTCCTTCGAACTACCCGCACTTGGTCATTTTTATTGTCACCCCACACTTCAGTTACCCGTGACCACGGCGACTGTAATGTTGCCGAAACGTCGAGGTAAATATTACTCGTGTCTAAAATATATTGTTTCCAAATAGTTACTTGATTCTAATGCATAATATTTGGCATGATTATTGGGATATGAATTTACTGTACCAGCGGGAAAATTACAAATTAATTATACCCACTGCCCGGTCAACCAGACTAGTTAGCCGTAGATCCTACAGGCAAAGAGCGCTCAAAAAGTAGCAAAGTAAATACATTCCCTTTTTACTCTTAGTATTTGAGGACATGTATAGTTATTTTCACACCTCTCCTTCAGAAAAGTAACTTTTTCTCCCTGACGAGAGGGAGCAAAGTGGAACTTTTCTGTTCAAGGCTTTTCTAAGTATTTTATTGCAAATGCAATTTTTTGAAGTTGATAATTGTAAAGCCACGCATTTTCTATGCTGGTTGTTCTTTAATAATATTTAGAATTACTTTTTTTCAAGTTTCTTAATGCTCGGTGTGAAAAGTTGTATGAGCGAGTCGGGAGCAAAATTATTTTCATCTTGTGCGTTAACACTTGAATCCCTCATTACGCTCAGGATTCTACTTTAGAATCCTTCGCTACATTCTGGATTCAATGTACGCCCTCGCCGTAAATACACCATTTTGCTCCCTTGTGACACAATAGTTATTTGTGTCACAAGGGAGCAAAATGGTATAGAAAATGACGTGGCTTTCCAATTATCAACTTAAAAAAATTGTATTTGCAATAAAACACTTAGAAAAGCCTTGAACAGAAAAATTGCACTTTGCTCCCTCTCGGTAGGGAGGAAAAGTTACTTTTCTGAAGGAGAGGTGTGAAAAAAACTATTTGAGCATTTCTAAATAAAGTTTGTACATTTGATTTGCGACTCCTATTTGTGATAAAAAATTGCAGGTATGTAGAGTGAACGATACTGAGTCGTAATAACATAGCCTCTCAAAATGTCCCAATTGGTTTGTATGGAAATTTCCTGTTTTGTTACCAAAACTATGGATTTGCGGTAACAAAAAAGGAACTTTCCATACATACTAATTGGGTCATTTCGGGAGACTATGTTATTTAAACTCAGTGAATGATTCACTCTATCTACCTGCAAATTTTTCCCAAATCGGAGTCGCAAATCAAATGTACAAACTTTTTTAGAAATGCTCATTTTAGCACTGTAGCTTGCTGTGACAAAGTACCAAACTGTTCAGCTACCTATGAGCTTGACTGCTTCGAATTAGGTTTGATGCAACATCTGTCTCCGATGATGACGTGTCAGCTAAACTGAACGTGCCGTAGTCTGCAAATACGACGGACTATTTGCGGTAGTTCTAGTTCCTTCACAACCTTGAAGAAAGAACTGCGTTATTTTTCCGCCTTTGTACCTTTGCAAGAACTGAAGATGCTACTGCGAAAGGAACAAAGACAAAAAAATAAACGCGGTTTTTCCTTCTAGTCTTGTAAAGGAACTAATGCAAAAAAACGCAGTAGTTCCATAGCACGAACATCCAAAGGAAGCACTGCCAATAATCCAGTACGCACGACTACAACTCTGCTGGATCGGATAAAAATCCTAGCAGATAATACTTACAATAGGTAGTTATATGATACGAATTGACAACTGTTTTCGACTCGAAGGTAACAAAGCGAGTGTAGATGATTTTGGAACTGCTCGTAGTCTTCTGCTGATTGTGCCAAAGTAGGTACAAAATTAGCACGGGATAATTTTTTACCGCAATTTGATACCAGTTATCGGCGAGTGGGTGAACTTTTGCTGTTATGTAAGTATTTCGTAAGTATTTATTTATACCTATAAAGGCAAAACATGGCCTAAAAATGCATGAGATTTGGCATACGTATTCCTTGAGGATCGCAGAGGTGCAAGAAGTTTTTTTTTTAATTCGAATACCTACACTACAGAGTAGATTTTTTTCTTCAACGGGAGCGAAGCCGCGGGATTAAGCTAGTAATTATATATACGAACTGAGAAATACAGATGCAGAAGCCTAGATAAACTCTTCGTAAACTCTTTTCATGGTTTGCAACTTATTAATAATTGATATTAGCAGCTATGATTACTAATTCTCTACCAAAAGTCTTACCACAGAAATTGAGTGATGATGATGATGATAATTAGGATAGTAAACTCTGTATGGTTTTTATTACCTCTTTTGATAGAAAACTTTTGCCAACTACGAATTCCAAACTCCAGCTCTGCGGCGTGGAAGGTAAGGACAAACCACCGCACTATTTTCCCAAGAAATCGTTCTGTACATTTGCTACCCGATTTTTTCAACCGACGACCATGACCACATTGGCAAGAGTAGTAACTACGAAAAGTAACTATAATATAACCTGAATAATAGCAAGACCATCAACCAAGACAAGAAACCGTGGTCAGATCTTGGTATTTCTCAATTATCGTACACATATTATGAACACTTGAAAGGCGTTTGGCTCGTATTATAATATGCGAACAGTTATCCAAGACCCTGCTTCTAATTATCAATAAAATACCTATAAATTTTATAGGTCGTAGTAAAATTTTCGAGTAAAGTACAGTTGGTACAAAATTCGTGACTCGATAAAAAATATGAATATTACTCGAAGGAGTACCCCGATCGGGTAGCTAAGTGTCGCAATAGACTTTCGCTAGCTGGCGCTGTCTATTTGAGTGTGTGCGTGAGCTCCTAGTGTCCGTATACGGCCGCAATTGACGTTCAAAGTAAAGCACCTCGTTTGCGGCTTTGGCGGAATATTTCATTTCGAGTGTGGAGTCAAAAAATTAGTTACGCTTAGATACTCCCGCCATTAGTTTTTGGTGAAATAATTCTTCATAATTTACGAAAAAAACCTGAAAAAAGGAACTATTGATAACAGCGCCATCTAACGGGACATTGCTCATGAGCTAACCAGGAGCAAACCCCTTATCATACTTTTGACGTTTACACTTGTACGTATTAATTGCCCTCAGTTGCAGTCTATGGGCTACTTCAAGACGGGTACCTATGTATTATAATACCAAAAAATCATAATACCTACAGTTGAAATGTCGACGCTTAACACATCGAAATTCAGAATACCGAAAGTACAAAATGCCGATAATCGATACACCGAAGCTCAAAATATCTACTTTCAAATGACCGAAAGTACAAAATCCCGCGACCTTACGATAGCTAAGCTTATGCAAAATATGCGTGTTCATGCAGTTCCTCCACCTCCACACTGTAAGAACACACACAAATCACACAAACCCATCCATCACCACCACCACACTACACTGACGCGTTTCGAACTCAACCCAGAGCTCATCTTCAGAGTGACACAACCGTACACCATGCTACCAGTTGTTAGACTCAAATTTATTATATATTATTATGGTATTTTGATCTTCGGGATTGTAGTTTTCGGATTTTAGGCTTCCGGTCAAATTTATTTTCGGGATGTCAAACTTTCGGCCATATATCCATTCGACGTTTTGATATTCGGCCTTCCGTCCATAGGTCTTGTGAAATTCGGTCTTTCGTTTTTCGGTATTATAATACATAAGTACCCTTCAAGACCAATTTTCAATATGGACCCTTGATAATTTTTAAATAAAAAATATAAATATATAGCGAAAATACAAACTGAGACATGGATGCACAGAAAAACCAGAAAAAGAGACCAGCGCTGGGAATCGAACCCAGGTCCTCAGCAATCCGTGCTGCGTGCTATAACCCCTACACCACCGCTGGACAGGAATCTAGACACGAATTTTTCCTATGCATACATATCTCAGGTTGCTTATTTCTACTACGCTACTTATGCAGCAGCACTAGCGACATCTATGTTCCGCCTCATCGAGAGACGTCACACTCTTTCGGAACCAACCGCTCACCCAGACAAGAGATGTCGCTACTAAGCAATCAAATTATGATTGCTTAGAGGATTGTAATTGGAGTTGAAATAAAAAATACAAAAAGACTCCAAAAAACCAATCATAATAAATATATAGCTTCAAAAAGTGTTCTAAGATATAGATACATACTCGTAATCTGTAGTTTTCCCACCATATTTACGAGTACATGCAAACATAAAAATTGCTCACCTGTAAAATTGATATAAACGTAATTAGTATGAGTGTGAACTAGGGTACATGATTGCGGTGTTTGGCGTTGAAACCTTGGGGCCATGGGGGCCAAGTGCGCGTCGGCTATACAAAGATCACAAGGATGTCGACGCGCCTAATAGAGGCCTCGGGCGACCAGAGGGCTGGCCACTATCTCGCACAGCGAATAAGTATACAGCGAGGAAATACGGCCAGCCTTCTGGGCACTTTGCCCATTGCCGTTCAAATACCGCGAACCTACTGTGTTAAAAATAAATTTGTGTTAAATACTTGTGATGTATACATAATCATTTAACAATATTGTAAATCTGTATATAAAAAATATATATATACATCGTTGAGTTTCTAGCCGGATTCTTCTCAACAGAGGTTTTTCCGAACCGGTGGTAGATTTTTTTTGACATTCATAAGTGCTTGTTAAGCCTAAATTGAATAAAGATATTTTGACTGACTTTGATTGACGTCGATTTAGGCCAAACTTTCTACCTATAGTTTAAGTTTTATTATGTTTGTTTTTGTTTATTCTGTTGAAAATAAAATTTCCACTAGGGTAATATCAGACAATCCGTAGACGCTTACCCCACCACTGAAACGGGAAACATCATCTAACTTTTATTTCTTTCTATCGTTTCTATCACACTAAGTACTTAATGTACGAAATCTAGTAGGTATTATAGGTCCCACAATGCTTGAGTAAATCCTTATTTAGCACCAGCTCATTTACTATGTGTGATAATAGCCTCCTTGCGTCTTTATAAGAAGACTTGTAAATATCTTATTGTCCATGGTGTCTGACATTGTCTGTCGCTATGTCATTCTATCAACAACTATGTTTCTTTACCATGTCCTATTTTATTATTGAATAAAGCCAATATTCTATTTGGTCTTGTCTAAACTTGTATCAATTTATTCAATAATAATTTTTTGCGCCGCCAAAAATGACTGAAGGAAAAGAAAACTCATCTATGTCACGCTATTTGCGCCCCGAACGGTTTGACGTGGAGCCTTCGATGATAGGTTCAGACCTCAAATGGGCGCATTGGAAATATTCATTCGAGAATTTCATCGCACGGGAAGCCGCCTCAGCAGATAAAATACTTAAGTACCAACTCCTTGTCAATCATATCTCTCCGCCAATTTACAATATTATTCAAGCAAAGACCTCCTACGACGAAGCCATCAAAACGCTCAATGATGCATATGAAAAGCGACAAAACACCACCCTAGCACGACATATTCTAATTTCAAGGAAACAACAGCCGGGCGAGTCAGTAGCTGAGTATTCGAGAGCCCTGAACGTACTCGCTCGTGACTGCAAATTCACAGATGTCACTGCAGCTGATTACCAAAACGATGTCGTACGTTTAGCTTTCATTGCCGGGGTATCATCGCAGAAAATCAAACAAAGACTTCTAGAAAACTCCACTGACACTCTGGAGAAAACCTTGAACCTGGCTTTGTCTCTAGAATCCGCCGAAAGCACTTCGCAACTACTTACAGTGTTACCTTCTACATCAGCTCATGCTAATGCTGCCTCTGAAGCTCCAGAACACTCGCCGATGACCAATTTAGCAGCTACAAACGCTCCAAACAGATCTCGACCTGATTCTTACCCTAACCACACCAGACGACGATGTTTCTTCTGTGGTGGCAGTAATCTTCATCAGCGAAACAGATGTCCCGCGTATAACGCCGAATGTCAGCTTTGTTCCAAGAAGGGGCATTTCGCAAGCGTATGCCGTAGTTCTGGGCCCAACCTACGATCTGCTAATGCTATTGCCACAGATGACGAACAATCTCAACCTCAATCTACTTACCCTAACTTATCTAACATCTCCGCCGCTGCTCCTGCAAGCCTAAGAAAAGCAACTATACCTATTACAGTCAACGAATATCGTGCTGATGCACTTCTCGACACCGGTAGCTCAATTAGCTTTATAGACAAAAACCTAGCTCGAATAATCAACCTCAAACAAAAGCCCTGCAAGCAAGCAATTACTCTAGCATCACTCAATAATGTCTCTCATGTCGACGGTCTATGCTATGCAACAATTCAAATTGGTGAACACAAGTACCAACACCAACCACTGCTCATCATCAACGATCTATGCGCAGATATCATCATCGGGCACGATGTTCTCGGGAAGCACTCGTCACTCGTACTTCAATTTGGAGGAGACAAACAACCTCTCAAAGTCTGCAACGTTTTAGAAGCGTCAGTCCCGCCAGCATCAGTTTTCACCAACCTCTCGCCAGACATAAAGCCTATTGCTATACGCTCAAGACGGCATTCTCAAGAAGACCAAGACTTCATATCAAACGAAATAAACAACCTACTTAGGGATAAAGTAATCGAACCCAGTATCTCGCCATGGAGGGCACAAGTACTCGTTGCTGGCGGAGGCCATCACCGTAAGCGCCTCGTCATCGACTACTCGCAAACAATCAACAGATTTACAGACCTAGACGCTTACCCTCTCCCGAGCATTGATTCTATCATAACCAAAGTGGCAAAATACAACGTTTACAGTCAAATCGATCTCAAAAGTGCTTACCACCAAGTCCCAATCTTACCGAAAGAAAAAGTTTACACTGCATTCGAAGCTTGTGGTAATCTCTACCAGTTTACAAGAATACCGTTTGGCGTAACGAATGGAGTGGCGGCCTTTCAAAGAACCTTACAATACATAATTGACACTGAAAAACTTAAAGGTACCTTCGCTTACCTTGACGACGTAACTGTCTGCGGTAAGGACAAATCCGACCATGACAAAAATCTTGAAATGTTCATGAAGGCCGCTGAAAAATACAAACTAACCTTAAACATGAACAAATGCACATTTGAATCAGAGTCAATCAACTTGCTTGGATATACTATCGCCCACAACGTTATAAAGCCGGACAAGTCTCGATTGGAACCGCTAACGAATCTTCCAATCCCCACTGATACTGCTACACTGAAGAGAGCGCTCGGTCTCTTCGCCCACTATTCAAAGTGGGTCAACAACTTTTCTACGAAAATCAGACCTTTAATCGAAGTCACTTTTCCATTATCTCAAGAAGCTATCACTGCCTTTCAAAACCTTAAAACTGATATATCGAAATCGGCATTAGCAGGAATCGACGACAGTGAAATATTTTCAGTTGAGACAGACGCTTCCGATTTTGCCATCGCAGCGACCCTATCACAAAAGGGTCGTCCTGTCGCATTCTTCTCTCGTTCTCTCAACGACTCCGAGAAAAGGCAACCTTCGATTGAGAAAGAGGCCTGCGCCATAGTCGAAGCTTTGCGAAAATGGAGACATTTCCTGATAGCAAGACATTTCTTACTCATTACAGATCAGCAATCTGTCGCATACATGTTCAATCAAACACACTCTAACAAAATAAAGAACGAAAAGATCGAAAGGTGGCGGTTGGAGCTCTCGTGTTTCAAATATGATATAGTCTACCGACCTGGGAAACATAACTTCGCCGCGGACGCACTTTCACGAGTATGCATGCAAATAAATACTGCCGCTTCTAACTCTAAACTAGTGGAACTACACCGAAATCTCTGCCATCCAGGGGTCACGCGCATGGTTCATTGGGTCAGATCAAAGAACCTACCGTACTCCGTAGAGGATGTAAAACGAATGACGGCCGCATGCCCAACTTGTGCGGAAATAAAACCACGTTACATGAAACATCAAGGACATCTTATCAAAGCGACAGCCGCTTTTGAAAGATTAAACATTGATTTTAAGGGACCAATACCATCTAGCACCCAGAACCGATACATACTGACAATAATTGATGAGTTTAGTCGTTTTCCCTTCGCTTATGCGTGTAAGGATGTATCTTCAAGAACGGTAATCAACTGTCTCGAAGACTTGTTCTCCACTTTTGGTACTCCAGCGTACATCCACTCCGACAGGGGTACATCTTTCTTATCAGACGAACTTAGACAATTCTTGTCTTCCGTCGGGATATCATGCAGCCGCACTACACCTTACAATCCCCAGGGAAATGGACAGGTTGAACGTCTCAACGGCACACTGTGGCGAACGATCCAACTAAACCTCAAATCAAACAATGACGATATAGTAAACTGGGAAAAGGCACTGCTACCGGCGCTGCACTCTATAAGATCTCTCCTGTGTACGAGCACTAACACAACGCCGCATGAGCGCATGTTCAATCACCCACGCCGTTCGCAAAACGGACAATCTTTGCCGACTTGGCTACATTCGCCTGGACCGGTATTTATGAAAAGGCACGTAAGAAGCTCCAAGTATGACCCCGCTGTACAGGAAGTCCAATTGTTGCAGAGTAATCCAGAATACTCCTTTATAAGACTGCCTGATGGGCGAGAGACAACAGTCTCCAATAGATCGTTAGCTCCAGCACCACGAGCTGTTGACGATGACCTTTCAGATGACGAACTTGACGATAACCAATCCGAAGAAATCTCTGCCATTCAAGACCCGCCTGCCAACATCGATCCGAATGCAGGAATCAGCCAACTTCGGCGTTCAGGCAGAGATCGCAGACCTCCAGCCTTCATGCATGACTACGTCTCTTCGTAGAGGGGGCGAATGTGATAATAGCCTCCTTGCGTCTTTATAAGAAGACTTGTAAATATCTTATTGTCCATGGTGTCTGACATTGTCTGTCGCTATGTCATTCTATCAACAACTATGTTTCTTTACCATGTCCTATTTTATTATTGAATAAAGCCAATATTCTATTTGGTCTTGTCTAAACTTGTATCACTATGGAAAAGGGTTAAAAATCGTGCCCGCGTGCAACCGGGGCGGGGCGCTTGTCTGCACATGTTTGATCCATCAAGCCTCCGTAGCAACGGCAACATTACCCGCTAAGTGTTTTCTATTAAGCGGCGCTAGATGGCATCACCCATTACCGATAGAGCCCCATTATGGTCGATCGCCGTCACCACTATTATCGGAACAGCTTAGGAGCTTTGGGCATTCTCGTAATATACAGCGTATATAGTTGGTAGGTAATAATATAGCCACAAACTGTAACCAGGCCTAGATTTACGTGCTATGAACCGATATTAAAACAAATTCTTAATTTAGAATATTAAAGCCGTGGTGGCCCAGTGGTTTGACCTATCGCCTCTCAAGCAGAGGGTCGTGGGTTCAAACCCCGGCGCGCAACTCTGTTTTTCGAAATTCATGTGCGGAATTACATTTGAAATTTACCACGAGCTTAGCGGTGAAGGGAAACATCGTCAGGAAACCTGCGAAGCAATTCAATGGTGGGTGTGAAGTTCCCAATCCGCACTGGGCCCGCGTGGGAACTATGGCCCAAGCCCTCTTGTTCTGAGAGGAGGCCTGTGCCCAGCTGTGGGACTAGGCTGGGATGGGTTAATTTCGAATTACTACTAGAGCGTTGTTAATTTTTGAATTTTTGTGGAGTTGCAATGTAATGCGTATGTCTGTCTCAGGCACCATAGCTCTTAAACGGATAGACCGTTTTGATGCGGATTTTTTAAGTGAAAGCAATTTTCCCTGTGCTTGTTAGTTATACTTATATTTCATTACAATCGATTTAGCCATTTTTGAGATATTAATCTTTGAAATGATATAATTTGAATTTGAATGAGTCAAGGGCTTTCTCTTCCTTCCCTTAGGTTAGGTCAGGTATGGAGTGACAATGCAATAACTTCACACTAGTGGAGTGAAAATAAAAAACAACAGTGTTTTTGTACTTTATTAAAAACTGGTATCAAAATTGCCTTACGATAGGTACATGCATTTTAATCTCGTAAGTCCTAGTGTACTTCATAAAGTACAAATCAATTGTCAGAATAACTGCCAAATGTCGAGTACAAATTTTTCAATGAAATGTAAACTTTAAATTTATTGATATAATTTCCAAAATCACAAAACTGGCAACTTTCGGTTCGATCAGTAAAACTATGTATAGTAAAAGAAGTTAGGACTTGGGAGGTTAAATATTTATAAATTGGTTTCTCGTTATAGCTCCTCAGGTGCTTACAAACATTGAGCATTTACGAGTATTGAGTATTCTAGCGAATGTTACATTACAGGTAAAAGCTAACAAAATAAACTTGCATTTTAGCGAGCACTCGAGCGAGCGTTGTACCGAACATTCAAGAGAAACTACGAGCACATAAATCTCAAGTGATACTACGAGCATAAAATCTCAAGCGAAACTACGAGCATATAAATCTCAAGCGAAACTACGAGCATATAAATCTCAAGCGAAACGACGGTTTTGCTTCGAGCTTTTTGCCGAGCATGCGTCTAATATCATGGTGAATTGCTTAGGAAAAACTAATACTTAACACTATTAGTTCAGATTTATATGATGATTATAATATTTTGCAGGTGGTAGGACCTTGTGCAAGTTCCGCCCGGATTGCTACCACCATCTTGCTCGCTAATCCCGCCGTGAAGCAAGCAGTGCTTGCACTGTTTTGTTTCGGCGTGGAGAGTAAGACAGCCGGTGAAATTACTGGCACTTGAGGTATCCCATCTTAGGCCTCTAGGTTGGCAACGCATCTGCAATACCCTGGTGTTCCAGGTGTCTATGGGCGGTGGTGATCTCTTACCATCAGGTGACCCACTTGCTCGTTTGCCATCCAGTCGAATAAAAATATAAAAAAAGATAACTGATGATCATAAATAATAAATAAATAAATATCACGCGACAATTCACACCAATTGACGTAGGGTGAGGGCACCAGTCATGGACAGGAACCTTAATGGAACATTTTTTCCGCTAACCCAATATTAACATTCGGACGCTACTTTTTCTAAAACTAATAACACTTATGATCATAACTGCAGATGCAGATACTGATGATCATAGCTGGTAAAGTTCATGAATGGTAAGCTATAAGGCATTGAATCCTTGCTGTCCTTTACTGGATACTATGTGCTTAACATGTCCATGATTGGTGCCGTCACCCTAGTCCCAAAGTAAGCTTAGCAAAGCTTGTGTGATGGGTACTAAGCAACGGATAAATATAATTATATAAAAAATAATAATTAAAAGTTGTTTATTTTAATAAAAAATACACTAACATTTCATTAATTAACTACTAATCCTTAATTAATAGGTTTTATAGATAGATACATACTTAAATACATATTAAACAACCAAGACCCGAGAACAAACATTCGTATTTTTCATGAAAATATCTGTCCCAACACGGGGATCGAACCCGGGAACTCAAGCTTCGTAGGCAGGTTCTCTAACCACTAGGCCGTCTGGTTGTCATAATTTAACAAAATGACATGTAATAATGATATTACCAATACAGGAGTATGAGTATGATTAAATTAGAGTTCATGAATGGTGAGTTATATTATATAGGTAAGGCATTGAGTCCTCGTTGTCCATTAATGGGTACTACTGTGCTTAATATGTCCATGATTGGTGCCGAGATACCTTTCTTACATACATATTGTTAAAAACTTTGGTTAAAAAATTAAGAATATTTTTTATTTTAACGCCATCTATGCGCAAATACAGACACTAAGAACCCTATACTATGTCATTGTTATTATCCTTCGGCCAGACGATTTTCTCGATCCAGGATGTGTAGTTGGAGACTCTAGTGTACGATCCAGAAGGCAGGCTCCCGCAAGTTGGCCTGAAGACACTCGAAAACACCCCTTTGACTGTATACATGCAGTTGATCAAATGGTTCTCGACTGTCAGAGAGCCTTCGTTGTCCACCTGGAAAAATAATAATTTTACAAGCTTTTATTTAGCTTGCCCTTTATTTGGTCAAGTTTTGGAAGCTAAATTAGACCTACTCCTGTAGTTGGAAGACTTGAAATTTGGCATACTTTTGTAAATCTGGTGATAGTACAATAATCTGTCAGTGACATTCTAATAGTCTGGGCAGGACGGAACTCTTCAACGGTTACTGATCGACTGCATCGACTTGAAATTTGGTACGGAATTATTATTTAGAGATGACAACGCGAGTACAACGCAATAAAAAGTACAGGAACCAAGAAAGCTGGTTTTAAAAATGTCATTTTTAACAAAAACTTACTTGTACAACTTATAAGAGCGCAATTCTTCAATTTGGATGTTGAATATTAAAAATATATAGTCAAGTATTAGAAGCTGTAAAATGATGTCCTAGTTCAATGAGCAGATAACTAGTTATGAATATCTCTAATACCTTGCAGTTTTCATTGGAGAAACCATAGCTGCCGTAGCCCATCTGGTTCGCCACCCTGCGCCTTACACCTGAGAACTTATTGCTGTAATCTCTCTTGCTTATTTGATGAAGAAATACCTGAAACATTAATTTTATTGCAGATTAATGATAAGGACACAGGGTCTCCAGAGTTAATCGTGTTTTTCATCATCATCAGCCTACATCAGTCTACGAGTCAACTGCTGGATATAAACCTCCTCCAATGAGCGCCATTGCGCCTTATCCGCAGTTCGACGCATCCAGCTTTTACCAAAGCCTTTCGCAGAATGTCACTCCACCTTTCCGGAGGGCGTCCTACACGACGTTTTCAAGCAGTCTCTACTCAACAACTCTGGTTCTTCGTCAGATATAGCCTACCCACTACCACTTCAGCTTGCTAATTAGCTGAGCTATGTCGACGACTTTAGTTCTGTATCGGATAGTCTCATTACGGATTGTATCCTTCAGAGAAACTCCGAGCATAGCTCGTTCCATACCTCGCTGAGCGGCCTTGAACTGTTGGATTAGCCGTACTGTGAGTGTCCACATTTCAGCTCCGTATGTCATGACTCTTTATGTCGTATTTTTAGCTAAATTAGAACCGAGAAGTGGTGTCCATGAACTGGAAAATGAAGCGTAGGCAAGCCTCCCACTAGGTGCGTCACGTTGGTAGTGACCGGGGAGTTGGTGGTGGAATGACGAAGAGACAGGAACAAGGCAGACAAGTAATATTTATTTTAGATAACTAGAAAAAGGCACGTTACCGTGCTCAGTTCTTTATTTTATACAATTCAATAACACTGGAGTCCAGCAGTATCACAAGCTAAGGAACTTTAGGAACTTCAGTAATGCACTGCACAACTATTTGAAACTGTAGAAGGAAATAAACATTCCTTCGGATAGGTGTAGTAAATTATGAGATAGTTAAGGGGTTCGAGGAAATTTATAGGACCCAGGATAGGTATCTATTCAGCTCGAAGGCTCTGAAAAGAATGGCTCCCTTGACATAGGTGTGGAATTTAGAAAAGGTAATTTGAATTTAAATGTCATTTTTTAGAATGTGTGCTAAACCAGACAGTCCAAAGAGTTAGGAAGAAACCAGTTGTATCACACCTCGTTACAGGTGGACTGACATCGCGAGAGTTCCGGGCAACAGGGTGCAAGTGGCGAGTTGTCGTTCATTGTGGCGTTCTAAAGAGAAGGCCGTCGTTCAACAGTGGACGTCTTCTGGCTGATGATGATGAAAACCAATGAGGCGAGATAAATTATAGCAAAAGAGATAAGAAACAAGATTCGAATATTGATGTGTCAGACAAAGATGAAATATAAGTTGATTATAACTATGTGTGTAAAGTTTACTTCTTAAGTAAATCGAATTATCGAGTGTAGCATTATACCAAATGTTGAATACATTATATCAAATGTATGTATGTGTGTATGTGATGTTATGTCTATCGATCCGCTTACCAATTTACAAGCTTTTGTTGAACTTGCAACAACATACATACCTACATACAAATCTAGTGACCAAACAATAAATCTGATAGTGTCATCCTGTTGGTCCAGCTAGGATGGTTTCCAATGGAAAGGAACTCCTTAGTGGTTAATGGCATCGACTTGAAATTTGGTACGGAAATGTAGTTGAGATTTAGGCAGTTTAGTTGACAATTCAAGTACAGTCAACAAAAATTAGTCAGCGAAAAAGCTTGTAATAATAAATGTAATTTTTAACAAAAACTAATTTAGCTTCAGCTTTCATACGTCAGAGGCTGATTCCCTGAACTCGACCAACCTTTTGTAGTGCGTTGGTGTTATCAAAAGAAAGTTCACGCCATCTAGTGGCCACCGCCTGAAACTCGTCATCACCAAACACGTCTAGACATGCCGGGATCACCCACAGGTTCAGACTTATTCTGTGGGAAGGAGAGGAATACAAGGTTAGTAAGATTATTAGTACCGACTGATTTCTAAGCGATTTTTTTTGCAAAAAAGCGAGTTTCTTTGCTGTGATTCTTAGTTGTTTCATTAGATTCGACTTAGAACTCTTCTAAGTTGGTTAGGTTATTTGAAAAATTAAGTATGTAGGTAAGTAATAAAAAAACTTCAATAACGAATAAAATTAAATTGGAATAAATGAAAACAAAGTTAAATTAAATAATTAAATAGTAAGTACTAAACTAAATAAAATAATAAATAATCATAACAGCTCTGCGTCGTACTTGGCCCAAACGTACTCAAGTACCTATGTAAGTTAGTTTAAGTTTTTTAACATAAATATATGTTTGTTTCTGTGCACCACCTGCTGTAAACCAGTCCTTCCTTCTTTCTGTTAAATATTGTATTGTATTGTACTGTATAAATTGGTCGTCGCACGATCGGGGTAAGACCCGCGATGTTAGTCCAGTCCATGTTGATTATGGATAATTTGGAATGATGCTTACAATTAATTTAATTTGTAACTCAATTTGTTATTTAATTCAATATTATTTGTAATTTAATTCAATTTATATTTCAGTTCGTAATTTATTGCAATTCAATTGATAATTTGATTTATTTCTTTTTTCATGATTGAATGTGATTTGTTTTATTAATTATTGATTGTTTACCTAGGGGCCATCCATAAAGTACGTCACACATTTGGGGGGGAGGGGTCAAGCGGTTTGTGACAGAGGAACTAAATAACTGAAATTTTCATGGCAATTCGTGTGACAGGGGGGGTGGGGTCTAAAAATGGTCAAAATGTGTGACGTACTTTATGGATAGCCCCCTATGGACTTATGTCTTATGTTTCGATATATATTCTATAGCATTGAGTTAAGTTCAGTCTATAATAGAGGGATAATTACAAAGATAAATAAGTACTTACTCAGTAGCACTCTTCAATAGTGCAATGTCATGATAGGTATTGTATGTTGGTCCATAAAAATGAACGGACTCAATCTTGTGTTCTTTGTAGGCTCCAATATTTCCCACCATACGCTGCATAACTCCCACTGCTGCGTAAATTTTGTAACTGTAAAAATAAAGAAACAAATAAGTTTTTTCAAAATAAACCGCTAGGTGTAAACGGTCACTCGAGGACTTTTCTCCCCCAACGGTCTGTTCTGCGAGCGATATGGCCCACCCATTGCCACTTCAACTTGCATTCTTCGAGCTACGTTAATGACTTTGGTTCTCCGGCGAATTTCCGTACGAATTCTGTACCGCAAAAAAAGATACTAACCACGCACTATGAACCGGAAGAACAAGCTTTGGCAAGCCTCCCTTTAGATGGACTGCCGATATCGTGAGAGTTGCGGCCAGCTGGTTGATACAAGGGGTAAGTAATAGAATATATAAAAACAAAACATATAATAGTCGTTACGTATAACTTCACTTTCTATATTTTTTTTAAATGTAAATAACATACGTTAAAATATATAATTTCATTATGTATAATGAGCTATGGACATAAATACATTCAGTATAACGATCAAATTATAATTATAATATTCGCAACCTCTAACAACCAAAACACATAACATGCATAACCTTACAACGGAAAACATAACGCTCAAAAATATCATAAAACTATCCAAGTAAACTATCCAAGTCGCTTCTGCTCCGAACCGTCTTGCTCGCTCGCTTCGCTCGCTCGCACAAATTTTGAAGTAAAACTTTGCAATACAAAAATTACAGGGTGATAAACATCTAATTTTCAGGTTTTAAAATTTACCAAGTATTTTAGAAACAAAGTATATCGCTTGATATTATAATAACATATTAATGTTATATAAGAAGTATACCTTAATTATAATTTATAAATTTAGCCCATAAACATGTTTCC
Source organism: Choristoneura fumiferana (assembly GCF_025370935.1). Lineage (NCBI taxonomy): Eukaryota > Metazoa > Arthropoda > Insecta > Lepidoptera > Tortricidae > Choristoneura > Choristoneura fumiferana. Next base: position 1,277,763 of record NC_133497.1, on the reverse strand, counting down.
TTATGTAATTATATAAAACAACTGTTACACTAATCAAACGTTATACTTAATGAAATTATAGTGTTTCATATTATACGAGTACATAAGTTATTATACATAATGAACGTTTATAATATGAAATTATATCTAACATTTTTATATAGACGCACCCAGATACAAGTGGTGAGTTGTAGATCACTCTGGCGTTTTAAGGGGAGGCCTATATTCAGCAGTGAACGTCTTCCGGCTGATGAGGTGTAAACGTTGACGTTTTTTTTGAATTATTAAAAGTACCTATCTAATCTAAATTAATAACTACCTACTATGACTTGATGGTTTGACCTACTATGGCCTCTCAAGCAGAAGATCGTGGGTTCAAGCCCCGACTCGCCCTCTGAGTTTTTCTAAATTCATGTGCGAAATTAAATTTGAAATTTACTACGAGCTTTACCGTGAAGGAAAACATCGTGAGGAAACCTGCACAAATCTGCGGAGCAATTCCATAGTGTGTGTGAAGTTCCCAATCCGCACTGGGCCCGCGTGGGAACTACGGCCGAAGCCCTCTCATTCTGAGAGGAGACCTGTGCCCAGCAGTGCGACAAATTTCTTGAAAGTTTTAGGAAAGTGACATCAGGCGGTCTAATTCCATTAAGTATAGCTTGGCCAGGATTTTTGTAGCTAACCAACTCGCGATGTATTTTTAACAAGCAAAATTTGATATAAATTACTTTTCACCCATTAAACAGAGGGCATTCCAAGCGAGTCCTCTGTAATACGGTTCTTAATTAGGCTCGAGTCGAGTTGCCACGTGACAGGCTTAGCCCAGCGTGGAACCAACGGAAATACTATATTTTTGTAATTATTTTGCTTTCAAAAAACCATTTTTTTTTAAGTACAACCACCCCCCAGCCTATATACGTCCCACTGCTGGGCACAGGCCTCCTCTCAGAATAAGAGGGCTTGGGCCGTAGTTCTCACGCGAGCCCAGTGCAGATTGGGAACTTCACACACACCATTGAATTGCTCCGCAGGTGTGTGCAGGCTTCCTCACGATGTTTTCCTTCACCGTAAAGCTAGTGGTAAATTTCAAAAAGGTAAAAAAAAATGTAATTTCGCACATGACTTTCCAAAAACTCAAGGTGTGAGCCGGGGTTTGAACCCACGATCCTCTGCTTGAGAGGCCATAAGTCAAACCACTAGGCCACCGCGGCTTTTAGTGCAAAGCGACGGGAAAATGCTAAATACATACCTCGTAGGGATCCCATCTAAACAGGAGGCGGAGGCCAGCGTGAACCTTTCGCTGATCAGAGTCCCCGAACAAACAAACTGTAGGGACTCCTCGGGCCTTCCTCTGATGCCCAGCACCACCTAGAATGATACATAATAATACCAGTTATAATAATCATCTTATACCTTTAAGGCGGCGTTTCCACCAGAGATGTGCGAGGAGTATCTTTCTTATGAACGCTTCATTTACCAGCTTCGCTCCGCCGAGCTCGCAACGGGTCTATATTAATTCGCATAAAGTAATACGCCTAATTCGATTTGGCATAACGCATAATTATTAAATAACATAACATTCATTCGCATAACTGAATACGCATAATGTAAATGCGTATAATGTGGATTGAAATAACGGTAAGTTGCCATAAATTTAAGTAGCATAACATTAATTTGCATAAGTATTAAATGGTATAAATATCAAAAGCAATTTATAAGAAATGTTGATTTGATTAAATATATTGTTTTATTTATTTAATTAGATCTGAGAAGTTAATTGGGATGAGAAAATAGGTTGGATAATACCGACATGGAAATACCGACCCTGTTTTTCATATACACACCCATAGAAGCTCATGTCAGTTTCTATGGGCGTGTACATGAAAAACAGGGTCGATATTTTCATGTCAGTATTATTCGGCCCGGTAAAGAGTGTCACCTGTCAAAACAATCGAGTCAAAGACACATAAATTATTTTTTAATGTTTTTTATTCTGGACTATGGAACAACCCGTAACCGACCGGACTGTCGTAATTTGCCAGTAAAGAAACTCTTTCATTTTTTTTAATTTACAGATGCTACTTAAAAATCTGATATTTTTTTCTGTTAATTAGAAAGATTATTCCTATTGATATAAAAAATTTCAAGCGTTTCTAAATTTTTCAGACATTCCCCATTCACTCGCTTGATAAAATTATGCGAATTCATTTTAAAATAGTTAAAGTTATGTTTTGCATATTTTAATTACGCGAATTCTTTATTATGCGCAATAAGAATTATGTTTTTTTTATTATTATGCCTGTTTAATGTTATGCACAATTATTTTATGCCAAAACTGTTATGCGAATTCATATTATGACAATTAATGTTCGGAGAATTAAAGGGCACGCCCTCGCAACCCACATTTCTGGTGGAAACGCAGCCTAAACGAGAAATTCTTGTATATCCTATTTATTTATTTATACTAGGTGTAGGCTATAACACGAGCAAATAATTTAAATATAGATCATACTCGTCAAACTGAACGACATTAAAAGCTGACCAGGAATATAAAAATCTGACGCGAAGGCAGCACTTCGACATTTTATATTGCAACATTCTTTACACTTACTTTATACGGTACCTACCAGTCATATTGACAACGGTGTCGGTGATGAAAATTTCATGGAATATTTTCTAATCCTTCAGACTTTTATTGTGAATTATTTTCCTTCCGAGGCTATGGATAATCTTTGGCATTTTAACGCACAAAAACAAAATAACACTTTAAATACGACGCGCAAACAACGTTAAACTTTGACAGCAATAGACAGATGACATTTGAATTTAGTGTTACCAGTACAATAAATTAGTTCTATTGGTTTTTCTTTTGGTTATCAGGTTTTTTATAATTCTGGTCAGCCTTTAATTAGTTAATTTTTATTTTTATTACACTTTAAAGTTTATTTTAAGAAGAAATGTAAGGCAAAATGTTTGATGTATTGTATGTAGCGTGACAGGCGACGTCAATTGGGTTCTAGGATGGCGTACTTTGATAACAGTATTTAGAATAGAATAGAATATAATAGAAACGTTTATTCGCACTTCGCAAATTACATACAACACAAAATAAACAAGTACAAAGTAAATATTAATGTAATTTTATTATTTTGAACATGAGACTACCGTGAGACTCACTCATTTTAAATGATATTGTAACGGATATCTCACGTCTTACCATCATAATTATATATATTGTATCGCATCTGCAATACCCCTAGTGTTGCAGATGTTTATGGGCGGTGGTGATCTCTTACCATCAGGAGACCAACTTGCTCGTATGCCATACAGTCAAATAAAAAAAAGGGAAAATCTAGACTCCATTATTTTTAAAAGTCACTGAACTGTTGTTTAGTTTGACGAGGACGATCTTGTTTTTAATTATTTGCTACAGGCCACACCCAGTAATATAAGGGAACTTGGAAATAGCGCTCTAATAACTTGGAACAAGCTGGGGGCATTCGGTTGCGAATAATAGATCTGTCTAGGTCCCATCTCTGGGAAAACGCAAGTTTTTGAATTATAATGGTTTGGAAAAATAACACGCAATATGATAAATATGTATATTTATCAGATGCCAAATATCAAATTGTTTTAAAGGTCTCTGTACTTATCCAGTGCTTAGCTTAGATACTAGGTAATATTAAGTTAGTATGCTGCTTAGACAATAATTTTAAGTTAGTATGTATGCTTAGCTAAGACACTAATGATAAGAAAGAAAGAAAGAAAGAAAATAATTTATTTATAACAGCAATGACAAATAATTAGTAAAAATAACAAGTAAGTGATTATACTTAGCTAGACACTAACACAAAGTTAGTATGCTAAACTTAAAAATTAGATTGCTGAGCTTAGATACTAATACTGAGTTAGTATGCTTAGCTTAGACCATATCAAGTTAGTATACTCAGCTTAAGTACTAGCACTATAAGTTAGTATGCTTAGCTAAGACACTAATGATAAGTGATTATACTTAGCTTAGACGCTAACACAAAGTTAGAATGCTAAGCTTAGACACTAATATCAAATTAGAATGCTGAGCTTAGATACTAATATCAAATTAGAATGCTGAGCTTAGATACTAATACTGAGTTAGTATGCTTAGCTTAGACACTAGTGATAAGTGATTATAATGAGCTTAGACCATATTAAGTTAGTATACTCAGCTTAAGTACTAGCACTATAAGTTAGTATGCTTAGCTTAGACACTAGTGATAAGTGATTATAATTAGCTTAGACCATAATTATCAAGTTAGTATACTCAGCTTAAGTACTAGCACTATAAGTTAGTATGCTTAGCTTAGACCATATCAAGTTAGTATACTCAGCTTAAGTACTAGCACTATAAGTTAGTATGCTTAGCTTAGACACTAATGATAAGTGATAATACTTAGCTTAGACGCTAACACAAAGTTAGTATGCTAAGCTTATACACTATTTATAAGTGATTTTAATTAGCTTAGAGACATGCTTATCAAGTTAGTATACTCAGCTTAAGTACTAGCACTATAAGTTAGTATGCTTAGCTAAGACACTAATGATAAGTGATTATACTTAGACGCTAACACAAAGTTAGTATGCTAAGCTTATACACTATTTATAAGTGATTTTAATTAGCTTAGAGACATGCTTATCAAGTTAGTATACTCAGCTTAAGTACTAGCACTATAAGTTAGTATGCTTAGCTAAGACACTAATGATAAGTGATTATACTTAGACGCTAACACAAAGTTAGTATGCTAAGCTTATACACTATTTATAAGTGATTTTAATTAGCTTAGAGACATGCTTATCAAGTTAGTATACTCAGCTTAAGTACTAGTACTATAAGTTAGTATGGTTAGCTGTGACACTATATTAAGTCAAAGCAGTCACCACGTGCGGGAACTCGTTGGGGCGCGCGATCTTCTCTGTGCTGGCCGTTGCGTGCGCGCAATTGTTGACACGCACCATGTTGCCCAGGAGCGTGACACTGCGCTGGCAAGGGTACACCACTTGCTGGTAGTCTATGCATTCTGGAAGTATAAAGCCAAAGTCAACGAATAAGACTTATCAAGAACAAGACAAGTTACAGAATTGGACTTAGACAAATAGCGAACAAGACGAATAAAGAATGAGTGACGAACAAAATGAGACGAAATAAGAATTGAATGAAAAATTAATTGGACGAATAAAGCTGATACCAGTGTTATATGATGAAGATGTAAAGGATGCCAAGTCAATGTTAATTTTCAAAAAAGCGCTAAAACAACACTTATTAAATAATAAATCTAGTTAGACTGTCTTCTTATCCTGCCACATAATAATAATGAAATAATAATGATAATAAAACAATAACAATGAATTATTATAACTAAATAATGGCAATAAAAAAGGATAATAATAAAATAATAATAATAATAAAATAATATTAAACAATAAAAAAAAATGCATCTTCAAAGGCTTTTTACTCATAGAAGCGTATAATTAAATATAGTTTGTTGGTCGAGATAAACCATATTACGTACCCTATAATTAACCAGTGGTTACTACGGTTCGACTGGCCTTACTGTGTGTTACCACGCACAGGCGACTCTGTACTTAGTCGTCAACTGTTGTTGCATGCTACCCTCTCTTATTTAGATTTAAGAAATGATTGTTTTCTCAGTAAGTGATTTGTGTAAATCTTATGAGAAATAAATATCTTAAACCATTTATATTATATTTATATTCCACCTGTTGTAACCACATTCAGCGACTCATTCATTCATTCAATAAATTTAGGCTTAGCACTGCTGGTAGCACTGCTCGTAGTCTAAGAATTCTGGAAGTACAATGTCATAGTCAAAATATCTTTATTCAATATAGGCTATAACAAGCAAATATGAATGACGAAAAAAAATGTACCATCGGTCTGGAAAAATATCTGTTGAGAAGAGTCCGGCAAGAAACTCAATGAATTATATATATATTTTTCAGTTTCTCCTTCAACTCAACTGTTCTTCGAGCGATGAGGCCCGCCAACCGACGACCGGATGGCTAAGTGGTTAGTGCACCTGACTACGAAGCTTGAGGTCCTGGGTTCGAATCCCGGCCGGGGCAGATATTTGTGTGAATATCACGAATGTTTGTTCTCGGGTCTTGGATGTTTAATATGTATTTAAGTATGTATTTATCTATATAAGTATGTTTATCCGTTGCCTAGTATCCATAGTACAGTCACGTCTAAAAATATGTATACAAAAACAAGGTTGCATAAATATGTAGTCATACATTGTATCGAAAATATTTATCTATTACTGACACCAAAAAATTGTATTCATTAAACTTTTTCAGTATTATGTAATCACAAAATGCTTCAGAAAGTTGCATACTTAAATAAATTCCATTTAAATGTATCCACCTCGTAGGCAAAAATAAGTATACATGAATGGGTTCCATATACATATAACCACACCAATTTGGCAAATATTTGTATACGCCGTTTGATTCATAAACATGTAAACACGATTTGATATTTTGATTCGTTTTGAAGAATTACTGTTTTGTTAAGATTACATGTCTGTCTCTTTCGTAACCTTCATGCGGGCAGGGACATACATACTACGAATCCATACTCCATTAAAATAATATTATATACTGGTGACCCGTTCCGGCACAACACGGTTACGGTATACATAGACACCGTGAATCACACTATTTATTTGTGAAAACCGCATCAAAATCCGTTGCGTAGTTTGAAAGATAAAACAAAACAGCGTACAGACAAAAAAAGCGACTTTGTTTTATACTATGGAGTGATGAATTGAAAGTAACTCTGTCTGTTCCGGTATCACGTCGAAACCGACTGGTTTCGACTGTCAAGGGGCTGAACATAGGGTACTTAGTTTTTATCTCCAAAAGCAACCCTTAAGGGGAGAAAATGGGGAATGAACTGACTGGAGTGAGCTGGATGAAATTTGGTATGGATATATTTAATTTTTTATACACCATCAAGATCACCAAATACTTGGAAACGTCTAGAGTGGTCATTAATATCGACTAAGCCAAAGCGATCAAGTTGTTCGGGTCATCCACTGAGGACAGATCCACTGAAGCATCTATAATTTGCAATCTTTAATCATTGTAATTTTAATTATAGAAGACAGCTTCTGAATGACGATGACAGAATGGCGATCTTGCACTTGACAGTATAAGTATATGTAAGTAATTGATTTTAAAATGAAGTTTTGCATGAAGCAGTGACTTTCTTTTATAATATATAACCTATCTGAAGTTACAAATAGGTAGTGTTTTCTATCTTTAGTCTATACATCTTTATCTATTCACTTTAATGTGAAGTGTTGGAAGTGTGGACAAGTGCAAATGATGTCTCGCCCATTCGTACTGCAAACCAAGAACTGGCTACAGTGCGGCTCTACCACTAACAATTAACAATACAATTAAAATAAAAACAAAAAACTGCTTAGTGCACCTTTCTGAGAATGACCCTAAACTAAAATACTCAATATTTACAAGTCAATTCAATCTAAGGACTGTCAAGTGCGTCATAGAATAATCGTGAGATAGACGTATGCAGTGACAAGTCCGCACTGTTTTCGTGAATTGTCAAATCAGTTAAATATACAACTTACGATTCTATGCCAGTCAGACAAGGTTTGTTGTTGCAGTCTGGATACATATTTATGAATCAAACGGCGTATACAAATATTTGCCAAATTGGTGTGGTTATATGTATATGGAACCCATTCATGTATACTTATTTTTGCCTACGAGGTGGATACATTTAAATGGAATTTATTTAAGTATGCAACTTTCTGAAGCATTTTGTGATTACATAATACTGAAACAGTTTAATGAATACAATTTTTTGGTGTCAATAATAGATACATATTTATGATGAAAATGTGTGGCTACATATTTTTCAATTTTTTTTGTGTATACATACTTTTAGACGTGACTGTACAAGCTTTGCTTAGTTTGGGACTAGGTCAATTGGTGTCAAGTGTCCCATGATATTTATTTATTTATTTATTTATAACTCGCATTGCCACTTCAACTTGTATA
>NC_133497.1:1262804-1266040 GCF_025370935.1 Choristoneura fumiferana | reverse complement strand
CAGCCAAATATCTGTGGCTCCAAGTGAAAAGGGGTACAAGTCTGAATTTGGCCAAATTGAGTTATATAGACCAAAAAAAACACAAAAAAAATCGCATCGATTGGTGTAAACGGATCTAAGATATCTTTTAAAACAACGGACTTTTCTGGTGGTCAAGGGTAGAACTGCCTTAAAAAAAGTTAGCAACAGAGGGTACTTGTAAAGTTGTATTTCTATTAACTAAAGTTTTGTTTGTGATTTATGATCTAAATTTAGTTGTACGTGCTGTTTTTTCATATGGCGGGTGTAAAAAAATCTAAGCACACTTGAACCCCTAAAACAAGAACAGATTTATTTAGTTTACATTGATACAAGTTAAGTTCAATCTCTTTACATAAAAAATAAAATAAAATATAAGATTAAGTCGAGCTGCGCCCGTTTTTCACAAATTCGAATAAAAAAAGTTTACGTGGAAAAGGATATAAGTCTTTGCGCGAGGAATGAGCGGGTGAGTGGGGAGGCACGGCGCTCACGGATGAGCCACAATCGTGTGCGCTGCTTGTGCAGGGAGAACGCGCTTGCGAGCTGCGCAGTTGACGGTTACGCGATTAAGTTATATCCTTTTACACCAATTTTATTATTAAACTAATATTGCACATTGCATTAATTTTAAGGGTATTAATTAAGATATATCCCTTGACACCAATCATTTAATAAGAATGATTAAGAAAATACAAAATATCCATAGGACTAAAACTATTATTTAATTTAAATATCTGAAACTAAAACTTTAATTAAAAAAAGAGAGGTGGGCCTCTTGGCATGGTGCCCATCACGCAGGCAGCATTCCCGCGTTGAACTGCGATTGCGATTCCTTGCGCGAGAAAGCTGCCGGCTCGAGGGTTGCCTGTTGCCTCCCTTAACCTATTGCTGAGCTCCCTGTGTACTCCAGCGCACCCTTACCCCAAGGACCTAGAGTCTCGACGCTGAAAGCAAAGAAATGATATTGGGCGCCGAGACAGCTATATTTTGTGACCTTGAGGCGTTCCCGGGCGTCTACCGCCGCCCCCGCACGTTTGGTAGTTGCTGTTAGGTAGGACGCCGCCAGGGTGTCTGTACAAGTAGCGTCCCACACCAGCGCACGGCCAGTCTTCCAGGGTATCAACGACATTCCGTCAGGGCGCTTGCCATCGCTCCGTACAATCTGGGGCTACAGAGCGGCGGGAACGTTGGCACTAAAGAAACCCTTCTGAGAATGTCGTTGAGAGTGGCGTGGCGGGACAGTCGGCCGGCGCCCGAGGAACAGGAGAGGCCATGTTGGCCGAGACGGTCCACTGGAGCCCCACAAGAAACACAGTTGTTACTTTCGCAGATCCCAACTCCCAGCCGTAGACCAGCAGCTATGCGTAGTGTCTGGGTCGATAAAAGTTCTAGTGTTGGGCGAGGGGTATGCATGGAGCCAGTAACCAGATTCTGGCTTGGACACAGCTAACAGTCTGTCCCGGTCCCTGCCTGTTAAAGGTTCTATTAATGCCTATAAGGTGGTGACGGAGGCTATTCTATCCCAGGCCCTATGCCTATGTGGTTTGGACGGGAGATTTGGACTCGGTCCAGCTAGCCAGTCATTCGTGGCCTCGTTCAAGCATGCAATCTCGTAGTTAATGCCCGCTGGAGCTTTAAGTATTCTACCTGCGAGATCTAGCGTGCTGTGGATCGAAGATAGGAATGCCGGCAAAGCTACACTTGAAATTTTGCGAGTTCCTAAGCCGCCGTTCCTTATCGGTAAAGTGGCTTGGGTCCATGCCTGCTCGCTGAGATAAATGTTCAAAATGTTTTCAATTTGGGTTTTCATGAGACTGTCAATTAGGTATGATCAAATGGGGGAATTTCCGAATGGGGCAACAGCGAAGCAGGTAAGTGAAAGGGCCACTTCAACAAAAAAAAATAACGAGGACAAACAAAAGTTTAATATCTCTGAGACTGCAATTTTCAGTTTTAAAAAGCAGAATTCCCTAATTTTGACTACAATACAAGACGTATGATGACGATCAATGGCACGCGGTATGTCTTCTATGAAGACGCGGAAAATCCCCTCTACCTAGTGTGTTTGACATACTTAGATACTAATGATGAGAAATTTCAAGTTTGTTTTAAACGGGCATTTTTTATGTTTGCATGTGAGATTTTTGAAATATTTATAGCGTTTTTGAACAGATATTTAAATACTTTCATGTGTGTTTTATTCACTCAACTTGGATACAAGTAGCATTTTGAATTTTTCATTATTATTTAAGTCTACTTATAACTAAAAACACAATAAAAAAAAACGTGCAAAAGGCTACATGTCTGTTATGTCTGTAATTAAGTCCAAAGAACTGCATAAATTGAAAAATGCAATCATTTTCTACACCATTAGTTCCTAAGCTAGTCTTCTGTGGATAATATTATACATGTACTACAAAAAACATTCCGGATGCGTACCCTTTTTCACTTCGTATAAAATTACGAAAACTTGGTGAATAGCGATATATATAACCACTTGAACCTTTTTACACTTATTTTTATACTTCTATTTTGGATACAAGTAGTTAATTTATAAACTAATAGATCAAGAGCAAAAATAACATTCCCATAAGAAAGAGCACAATTAATTTAGTGCTTTAACATACCACATTTATTAGTATATGTAAATATACAAGTGTAATGAACGTAAGTTTGAATCATCTCGGGCGTAACTGTTTTTTGCGTCTCCTGTAAACTTGGGTTTTTCGACATGTACCCCTTTTCACTGGAGCCACAGATATGTGGTCTACCACCCTAAAGTTCATAATCGTTTGCATGTCATAAAACAATAATGCCAATAGACGTGTCTGTCAACTTGGAAGTTTAACTTTAGCGACATTTTTTTTTTATCATGGGACATTTGACACCAATTGACCTAGTCCCAAACTAAGCAAAGCTTGTACTATGGATACTAGGCAACGGATAAACATACTTATATAGATAAATACATACTTAAATACATATTAAACATCCAAGACCCGAGAAAAAACATTCGTGTTGTTCACACAAATATCTGCCCGGCAGGGATTCGAACCCGGGACCTCAAACTTTTTCAAAAAATCAAAAAATCCAGATATCTCGAAAACGGTGGGACTTGCTGAGGTTATTTACATTTGGTAGATGACATGCCCACCTATCTCCCATTTAAGTTTGTCATACCTACTACTCACGGGACACCCTGTATAGGTACGTCT